>NC_069510.1:70526400-70528900 GCF_027579735.1 Bombina bombina
CCAAGCCTGGGCGAAGAGAGAAAGTCTGCCCCCCACTAGATCCGATCCCGGATCGGGGGCCCTCAATTCATGCTGTTTTAGGGGCAGCAGCAGGTTTCCTGGCCTGCTTGCCCTTGTTCCAGGACTGGTTAGGTTTCCAGCCTTGTCTGTAGCGAGCAACAGCTCCTTCCTGTTTTGGTGCAGAGGAAGTTGATGCTGCTCCTGTTTTGAAATTACGAAAGGAACGAAAATTAGACTGTCTAGCCTTAACTTTGGCTTTGTCCTGAGGCAGGGCATGGCCTTTACCTCCTGTAATGTCAGCGATAATCTCTTTCAACCCGGGCCCGAATAAGGTCTGCCCTTTGAAAGGTATATTAAGCAATTTAGACTTAGAAGTAACAGCTGACCAGGATTTTAGCCACAGCGCCCTGCGTGCCTGAATGGCGAATCCTGAATTCTTCGCCGTAAGTTTAGTAAGATGTACTACGGCCTCCGAAATGAATGAATTAGCTAGTTTAAGGACTCTAAGCCTGTCCGTAATGTCGTCCAGAGTAGCTGAACCAATGTTCTCTTCCAGAGACTCAATCCAGAATGCCGCTGCAGCCGTGATCGGCGCAATGCATGCAAGGGGTTGCAATATAAAACCTTGTTGAACAAACATTTTCTTAAGGTAACCCTCTAACTTTTTATCCATTGGATCTGAAAAAGCACAGCTATCCTCCACCGGGATAGTGGTACGCTTAGCTAAGGTAGAAACTGCTCCCTCCACCTTAGGGACCGTTTGCCATAAGTCCCTTGTGGTGGTGGCGTCTATTGGAAACATTTTTCTAAATATCGGAGGGGGTGAGAACGGCACACCGGGTCTATCCCACTCCTTAGTAACAATTTCAGTAAGTCTCTTAGGTATAGGAAAAACCTCAGTACTCGTCGGTACCGCAAAATATTTATCCAACCTACACATTTTCTCTGGTATTGCAACTGTGTTACAATCATTCAGAGCCGCTAACACCTCCCCTAGTAATACACGGAGGTTTTCCAGTTTAAATTTAAAATTTGAAATATCTGAATCCAGTCTGTTTGGATCAGAACCGTCACCCACAGAATGAAGTTCTCCGTCCTCATGTTCTGCCACCTGTGACGCAGTGTCTGACATGGCCCTAATATTATCAGCGCACTCTGTTCTCACCCCAGAGTGATCACGCTTACCTCTTAGTTCTGGTAATTTAGCCAAAACCTCAGTCATAACAGTAGCCATATCCTGTAATGTGATTTGTAATGGCCGCCCAGATGTACTCGGCGCTACAATATAACGCACCTCCCTCTGAGCGGGAGATGTAGGTACTGACACGTGAGGCGAGTTAGTCGGCATAACTCTCCCCTCGTTGTTTGGTGAAATTTGTTCAATTTGTACAGATTGACTTTTATTTAAAGTAGCATCAATACAGTTAGTACATAAATTTCTATTGGGCTCCACTTTGGCATTGCAACAAATGACACAGGTATCATCCTCTGAATCAGACATGTTTAACACACTAGCAAATAAACTTGCAACTTGGAAATACAATTCAATTAGAATAATATTAAAACGTACTGTGCCTTTAAGAAGCACAGAAGATCTATGACAGTTGAAAATTAATAAATTGAAACAGTTATAGCCTCAATCCTTGTAAACAACACAACTTTAGCAAAGGTTTAATCCCATTAGCAAAGATAACAAATTCTGAAAGCAGGAAACAAATTACAGAATAAACGTTTTTTATCTCAGTCAAACTACAATTCTCACAGCTCTGCTGAGAGAAATTACCTCCCTCAAAATAAGTTTTGAAGACCCCTGAGCTCTGTAGAGATGAACCGGATCATGCAAGGAATACAATGAGTTGCTGACTGAAATATTTGATGCGTAGTAAAAGCGCCAAAAAACGGCCCCTCCCCCTCACACACAGCAGTGAGGGAGAACAGAAACTGTCAGAAAACAGATTAAGCAACTGCCAAGTGGAAAAATAGTGCCCAAACATTTATTCACTCAGTACCTCAGTAAATGAAAACGATTTTACATTCCAGCAAAAACATTAAACATAATCTCTAGTTATTAAACAGCTTTATGTATTTCTTACAGTGTAATTCTAGTGAAGTACCATTCCCCAGAATACTGAAGTGTAAAGTATACATACATGACATTATATCGGTATGGCAGGATTTTCTCATCAATTCCATTATCAGAAAATAAAAACTGCTACATACCTCTATGCAGATTCATCTGCCCGCTGTCCCCTGATCTGAAGTTTACCTCTCCTCAGATGGCCGAGAAACAGCAATATGATCTTAACTACTCCGGCTAAAATCATAACAAAAACTCTGGTAGATTCTTCTTCAAACTCTGCCAGAGAGATAATAACACACTCCGGTGCTATTTTAAAATAACAAACTCTTGATTGAAGATAAAAACTAAGTATAATCACCATAGTCCTCTCACACATCCTATCTAGTCGTTGGGTGCAAGAGAATGACTGGGAGTGACGTA
>NC_069510.1:70531400-70561400 GCF_027579735.1 Bombina bombina
CTCTGTCACCCCCCCCTGTTAGAGCGGGCTACATGATTAATCAGGATGGTGCGAAGTGATGCAATTGGGTGTCCAGCATTAAGAAAATGACGTGCCACCGGCTGGTCCGAACGTCCCTTGTCAAGAGCCTGCCGTATAGCAGACTTATGGTTAGCAAATCTTCCCCTGAAGGATGTCACTGTCTTTCCAATATAATACATGGAGCACGGACAGATAATGGCGTAAATGACAAAGTCAGACGTACATGTTAGCCTGTGGTTAATCTTAAACCGCTTATTGGTGTGCGGGTGTTGGAATAAATTCCCAATGATGAGGCTGTTGCATGTCACACAGTTGCCACACCTGTAACATCCCGGCTTACCCTTGGGTAGCCAACCTTGTCTTGCATAACAATGCACTGGATCATTAAGTACTAGCAAATCTCATAGATTGCTAGCCCTCTTATACACCATCCATGGTGTTGGAGCATCTGGGAATGGTAGACTGGAATCCTTGGACAGCATCAGCCAATTTTTCTTGATGGTGGCACTTATTAGTTCAGACCCATGAGTATAAGTGATGAGGAAATTCAACCGATCACAGGTCTCAGTAGTAGTCTTCCTGGCGACCACTGCATCCTGTGTCCATTCGCTGGCTTTCTGACGTTGTTGTTCAATCAGAGACAACGGATACCCCAGTTTGAGAAATCTTTGGGACATCTCTTCAAGTTGTGATACTTTGCGCGTGTCATCCGTATTATTGCGGACCACCCGCAGGAGCTGCGAGGAACTCACCCCATCTTTTTGAAACCTAGGATGAAAGCTGCTGTAATGGAGTGTGGAGTTCCTATCAGTCTCTTTCTTGTATAGGGTAGTATGCAGTGTATTTACACCCTCCGTCTCAACTTTAAAAATCTCCAAGTCAAGGAAATGTATACAGTCAGTGCTTTGTTCCATTTTGAACCGAATAGTCAGAAAGCCAGCGAATGGACACAGGATGCAGTGATCGCCAGGAAGACTACTACTGAGACCTGTGATCGGTTGAATTTCCTCACCACTTATACTCATGGGTCTGAACTAATAAGTGCCACCATCAAGAAAAATTGGCTGATGCTGTCCAAGGATTCCAGTCTACCATTTCCAGATGCTCCAACACCAAGGGTAAGCCGGGATGTTACAGGTGTGGCAACTGTGTGACATGCAAAAGCCTCATCATTGGGAATTTATTCCAACACCCGCACACCAATAAGCGGTTTAAGATTAACCACAGGCTAACATGTACGTCTGACTTTGTCATTTACGCCATTATCTGTCCGTGCTCCATGTATTATATTGGAAAGACGGTGACATCCTTCAGGGGAAGATTTGCTAACCAAAAGTCTGCTATACGGCAGGCTCTTGACAAGGGACGTTCGGACCAGCCTGTGGCACTTCATTTTCTTAATGCTGGACACCCAATTGCATCACTTTGCACCATCCTGATTAATCATGTACCCCGCTCTAACAGGGGGGCTGACAGAGGACAGACACTACTACAACTGGAAGCACGTTGGATATTCAACCTTGACACGGTTACCCCCCGTGAACACAAACATTGACTTTGGCTGCTGCTATAAGACCAGATGAATTGTTTCATCTGTGTCTATTTGTTATATGATGTTTCTTTTTCTTTCTCCCCTTCTAACAATGTGGCCGGTATTGGTCCCTTTGCATAGTTGATATGTATTAAGTAATACACTCTATGTTCTTGCATGTATCGTTTTTGATATGCTGGGGTGTCATCTATTTTGTGGGTCTGTCACCTTGATACCTCTGTGTATAGAGGGTGCTACCCGAGCTTCTAGATTTATATTAATATGTTTAATTGAGCCCCTGTAACTATGTTTCCTTATTTACACTTCTACTATTTTGGGTGCTTATGGTTGCTGTCATATTGGCCACTGTCAGTATTCGCCGCTTGTGGTACCTCCCACATTTCACGTGTTTGCTTGCATTACTCAGTAATTCGCTTTGCTCGTTGTCTCATTTGTCTATGCATGACACGCTTGGGGTGGAGCCGGCTGACCCGGTTCCAGGTGATGCATCTCGTCTCTGCAGCTGTTTGCAGTTGCTTGTTACTTGTGGGTGTGTACCGATCGGGCGTCCTGATTGGCTATGACTTAAGGGTGGTTGGTATTTAAAGGTGGAGGGTAGCTGTATGTGTTATGTCTGTCCTGGCTTATGTTTACCATTGACAAAAGCCCATGTGAGGGCTGAAACGTTTGGTTATTTACACATTAAACGGATTATAAATTCCTGCGGTGCCAAGTATTTGCTGGATACGGAACCCATCCATTTGGATCCTTCACCACTTGCTACTGTTTGTTTGTTTAGCAGTGCACCAGGTGGTTGCTGATGTGAGGAGTGCCGTTTCCACAACGCTCATATATATATATATATATATATATATATATACACACACATATATATACAAAACATGAAAGGGGACTGCACTCTGAGACTGAACTGGGTACACATCTCTCTAACCCTGCAAAATGCTAAGCCCTGGGTGATAATAGCACTCTCAAGAAGCTGTGCTGTCCCCAGAGTCACAGGCAGTTAATCCCAGACAAGTCTTGGTGGAAGACCCATAGGAAAAATTACAAAATAAATTAATACATCACACAGAGAAAGTCTAGCACTCGCTCATAAGCTCTCAGCTATTTTTAAAAGCAAAACTGGAAGAGTTAGTTACCGCATATGGCCAAATGGGACAAGCCCAGGTACCATGTCAAGGACCCAGCAGGAGGAGGCAAAGAGCACCACAGCAAAGCTGTTAAGTGTCACTCCCCTACCTATAATCCCCAGTCATTCGACCGAAGGGAAATGGAATCACACAAAAGGTGTAGAGGTGCCTGAAATTTAGTAAAAAATGACTGTCTTAAATTAAGGGTGGGGTCGTGGACTCTCCATATATCCGGACAGAAAGAAACTGATCAGGTAAGCATACATTTTGGTTTTTTTTCTAAGATATGGAGAGTCCACAATGTCATCAATTACTAGTGGGAACCAATACCCAAGCTAGAGGACACGGAATGACTAGGGAGGGAAAACAAGACAGGCAGGCCTAAATAGAAGGCACCACTGGTTGAAGAACCTTTCTCCCAAAAGAAGCCTCAGCCAAGGCAAAAGTATAAAATTTGGAAAAAGTATGCAAAGAGGACTAAGTTGCAGCCTTGCAAATATGATCCACAAAAACTTTTTTGAAAACCCAAGAAGAGACCGCCCTCGTGGAATGAGCTGTAATTCTCTCAGGAGGCTGCTGACCAGCAGTCTCGTAAGCAAAAAGAATAATACTTCTCAACCAGAGAGAAAGAAAAGTAGCAGTAGCTTTCTGACCCTTACTCTTTCCTGAGAAACAAACAAACAAGGCAGAAGACTGGCGAACATCCTTAGTCGCCTGTAGGTAGAATTTTAGATCATGCACAACATTCAAGTTGTGCAACAGACGTTCATTATGAGAAGAAGGATTGGGACAGAGACAAGGAACAACAATTTCCTGATTAATATTTCTGTCTGAAACCACTGTAGGGAGAAATACCAACTTAGTACGCAGGACCACCTTATCCGCATGAAGGATAAGGCAAGGCGAATCACACTGCAAAACCGAGTGCTCTGAGACTCTTCGAGCAGAAGAGATAGCAATAAGAAACAAAACCTTCTAAGATAACAACTTAATATCTATGGAATACATTGGCATAAACGGAGCCTGCTGCAAAACTTAAGAACAAGAATTAAACACAGGCCTAATTCTGACTAGGGCCTGACAAAAAGTTTGAACATCTGGCACATCCGCCAGACACTTGTGCAACAAAATAGATAATGCAGAAACATAACCTTTCAGAGAACCGACTGACAAACCTTCCTCCAGACCTTCCTGGAGAAAAGACAACATTTTAGGAATCCTGACCCTTTGATTCACACCAGTAAAGGTATTTACGCCATACCTTATGGGAAATACTTAGCGTAACAGGCTTGCGAGTCTGGATCATGGTCACAATGACAAACTCAGAAAATCCACGCTTAGCCAGAACTAAGCGTTCAATCTCCAAGCAGTCAGCTTCAGAGAAACAAAATTTGGATGAAGGATTGGACCCTGCGTTAGAAGGTCCTTCCTCTGAGGCAACCTCCAAGGTGAAAGAAATGACAAGTTCACAAGTTCTGCATACCAGATCCTGCGAGGCCATGCAGAAGCTATGATAATTACCGACGCCCTTTCTAGATACGAACAATGACTCAGGGGAGGATAGCAAATAGAGGAAACAGGTATACTAGACCGTAGTCCCAAGGAACCACCAGAGGGTCTATCAAGGCGGCCTGCGGATCTATTGACCTAGAACCGTACCTTGGAAGCTTGGCGTTCTGCTGGGGCGCCATCAGATCCAACTCCGGCACCCCCCATTTGAGGATTAACCTGGAAAACACCTCCGGATGAAGAGCCCACTCCCCGGGATGAAAAGTCTGTCTGCTCAGAAAATCCGCTTTCCAGTTGTCAACTCCTGGATTGTGGATGGCAAATAGACAACAATAGTGAGCTTGTCCGACTAGAACCTGATAAATCCGGATGGCAGATAGACAACAATAGTGAGCTTGTCTGACTGGAACCTGATAAATCCAGGCTAATGACAATTGAGGCCAAGCCATCAGAGCATTGTAAATCGCTCTTAACTCCAATATGTTTATGGGGAGAGCAGACTCCTATCGAGTCCAAAATCCCTGCGCCTTTGATGAGTCCCAGACTGCTCTCCAGCCTAGTAGGCCGTCATCCGTGGTCACAATCACCAAAGAAAGTCTCCGGAAGCATGTGCCCTGAGACAGATGCTCCTGAGAAAACCACCACGGAAGAGAGTCCCTTGTCGACTGATCCAGATCCATCATCTGAGACAGACCCGGATGGTCTTTGTTCCATTGTCTAAGCATGTATAATTGCAGAGCTTTCAAAATGAAATCAAAGGGAATGATGTCCATGGAAGCGCCTATCAGACCCATTACTTCCATACATTGAGCCACTGATGCCAAACAGTAGACTGCAGAGAGAGGCAAGAGGAGAGAATTTTGGATTTTCTAACCTCCAACAGAAAAATTTTCATAGATAGGTAATCTATTAAAGGTCCCTAAGAAAACCTTTACTTTCCATGGTAGGAACGTAGAAAAGACAACAAGATCTCTATATAAGAGTTAGCTTGTTGAAAAGATGGCGCCTGAACCAAATGTCGTCACTGCAATTCTCAGACACCTGACAACTGCCAAGAGAGCACCCAGAACCTTTGAGAAAATTCTGGAAGCTGTGGCAAGGCCAAACGGAAGAGCAGCAAACTGAAAGTGCTTGTCTAGAAAAGCGAATCTCAGGAACTGGTTATGATCCCTGAATATGGGAGCATGAAGATACGCGTCCTTTAGGTCTATGGTCGTCATGAACTGACCCTCTTGGACCAAGTGAAGAATATAACAAATGGATTCCATCTTGAAAAACGGTACCCTGATAAACTTGCTGAGACACTTTAGGTCTAAAACGGGTCGAAAAGTTCCCTCTTCTTTGGGAACCATGAACAGATTTGATTAGAATGCTAGACCCTGTTCCTTTACCGGAACGGGAACAATCACACCCAGACCCAGGGAGGAAGAATCCCAAAGGCAGTTAAGGAATGCCTCTCTTATTACCTGATCTGCAGATAATCTTGAGAGGTAAAATCTGCCCTTGAGAGGAAGAGATTTGAATTCTATTTTGCAACCCTGAGACACTATGTCCACAGCCCATGGATCTAAACAGCTCGTATCCATGCTTGAAAAAACAGGGAATGTCTGCCCCCTACTTGATCCAATCCCGGACCGAGGGCAGACCCTTCATGCTGACTTAAGACTCAGCAGCATGTTTCTTTGATTGCTTCCCCTTACTCCAAGACTGAATGGGCTTCCAAGAAGACTTGGACTGTTCCTGCTTGGAAGAGGAAGACTTTTCTTTGAAGTTACATAAGGAACGAAAATTACTTTGACATCCTTTCGGTCTGTTCTACTTGTCTTGTGGTAGAAAAGGCAATTTTTCACCCATAACATCAGAAATTATTTCTGCCAGACCAGGTCCAAACAAGGTCTTACCCTTGTAAGGAAGAGCCAGAAGCTTGGACTTAGAGGAAACATCAGCTGACCAAGATTTTAGCCACAAAGCCTGCAGGCTAAGACAATGAAGCCAGATACCTTGGCTCCCAGTCTAATAATTTGAATGTTAGCATCAGAAATAAAGGAATTGGCTATTTTGAGAGCCTTAATCCTATCTTGGATCTCCTCCAACTGAGTCTCAGATAAAATTAATTTAGACAAGGCATTGCACCAATAAGATGCAGCCTTGCTACAGTGGCAATACAATGCCATAAAAGATCAAATAAGCCTCCAGCTTAAAAAAAACTTCTACTTTAGGCACTGTGCACCATGAAACTTTAATGGAGTTAGTACCAGGAAACATCTTTTTAAAGGTGGGAGACGGGGAGAAAGGTATCCCTGGCTTCTCCCATTCCTGTAAAATAATCTCCATCTCACGGTCTGAAACAGGAAAATCCTCCAGAGAGGAAGGAACATCATAGTATTTATTAAGTTTACTAGAGTTGTCCAAAGTAGCCAATACCTCCTTTAACAGTACACAAAGGTGTTCAAGCTTAAATCTGAAGCTTACTTCTTCAGTCTCAGATAAAAGGAATTATATTATCCAAATCTGAGATTTTACTCTCAGAAGCTACAGACATATCCTCCTCATCAGACTTATGAGGGAGGGCAATCTGTGTAGCAGTAGGAAGAACAGAAACCTTACTATCTGAATCTCTAATTTTCCTCTTGCTTTTTCCCCTTAGCATAGGAAAAGCAGATGCCACAGATACCGCAGAAGATACCTGAACAGCAATTTCTGCAGGCAAATAAACTCCTCCAGGAGTCTGAGAGGAACTGCAGGGTACTGTATGTGACGCCATAGAGGCTTGGGACATTTGAGGAGAAAGCTGTAGCATTGCCTCCTGAACAGCATCATACTGAGAGACATTTGGCTCAGAAACAAAAAAGTTTATCTTTACATTTTAAAGACATATCTAGACATGAAGTACAAATTTGCATAGGCAATACAGTTTGGTTCTTTAAACAGAGCAGACATTTGTCCATAGGAACAGACTCCTGTTCCATGACTTAAATTAATTTTTGGCAAACGGGATAAGAAAAAATAATTATTATTTATATTGACCCTGGCACTGTCACTTTAAAAATTAACACAGAGCGGTATTGTCTGTTGACTAATTAGTCATTACGCGCCATTACTGCTAGAATCAGGACTTAGATTCCAAGCGCTACTGGCATTAAAAGCTAAGCAGCAAATTGTTAACAATTTCAGCTTCTCTAAATACGCTCGTAACTATGGACCTCTACACCTCAGCATTTAACTGAGGCGCCTACCTGACGCTCCGGATAACACAGGAACACTGTCAGCTACAGTCAGATCACTAGCCGGTCTCACGCTAGCAATCTAGCAGTCGATCATACTGAGAGCCAAAGCGGGAGGTCACATGACCAACAAAAATGAAGCTGCACCATCAGAATAAAGTGCATGCTTCAAGCCGGCAGAAACTGACACTTCAGTTAAAGAGAGCGGTTCCTCTAACAATATATGCAATCATAGAAACAAAACATAATTAAACCAATGCCCAAAAACTAACTTTTTTAGCCAGAAGTTCAGAGCTAATAAATAAAAAAATAACACCTGGGCCACCAATAAAGTTAACTCCTTCCTTCCCATAAAGGAGATTAACCCCTACGTCTCTAACCCACATACATAAAATGTGCCTGCTCACTGCCGGAAAATAATCCTCTACTAAAGATTCTAGTCCCAAATATAAAATGCAGAGAGTTTTTTCTTGGTTTAACCCCTTCAGTGCAAGTCTCCCATACCCAGAAGACAAAAGCACTTACCTGCACATCTAGCTGTCTGGCAGGAAGACAGCTTACAAGCCAACTCTGGCTTTCTATACCATGGGCAGCAAACATGTTAGAAAACCAAGAAAGGACTGCCTCACAACTTTCTAACTGCTTTAAAGCCACCACTACCCTACTAAAGGGATTGACGTGGACAACGGCTAAACTTGCTTGTAGCAAAAATAAATCAAATTTTTCTTCAGACAACAAACTTCACCTCCTCCATTGACAGTGGCAAAGAGAACGACTGGGGATTATGGGTAGGGGAGTGACACTTAACAGCTTTGCTGTGGTGCTCTTTGCCTCCTCCTGCTGGCCAGGAGTGATATTCTCCACTAGTAATTGATGATATTGTGGACTCTCCATATCTTAGGAAATAAATATATATATATATATATATATATATATACATACATACATACATATACACATACATACATATGTATACATATACTGTATATATCCAGAGAATTAAAGTGAAAGGTAATCTTTGGTCTTATCTAAAAACAATACTCTATATTTTGTTCTATGGATCTATAAAGCATTGAATTAAAAACCCGGGCAATCTAAGAAATAGCTAAGGAGTGCTTGGATACGCATAGGAATTATACATACAGTATACAGTATACATCTTATTTCTTTATTTAAGATGCTATTGTTTTTCCACACTCCAGTGCTGCTCACCTCTTTAAACTTGCCCATGTGATGCAGATGTGTTGCGTGCCCCAGTAAGAAGTTTCTATCGGCGCTGTGTATCTGGTACATATCTAGCAGAAGATCCAGCAGAGTTCCCTCCGTGACTAGAGCAAACACACGCGTTTGAAACTTCTCTAACCTCAAGCCAGTCTAATAGAATCACAGAGTAGAAATTGGGGAAATTAAAACAAATCATTGCTTTATTTTACGTTATTTTTACAACTTAAATGATGCTGGTCTAATTAGAATAAATTGTGGATTTATTTTAGATTAATATTTTGACATGTTTAACAAATTATATACAAACATAGGGTGTAGCATATACAGGCACAGCCATAAGGATGGGGTCTACATGACAATGTTAATACAGATGTGGCTGAAAGTATTGGTTCCCTTCCACCTTTTTAGGAAAAAGCACAATTTTATCTGAAATAAGTAAAAATTTACAAAAGGATTTGGTATCCAGCCTTCTTTATTTTAAATGTATTCAAAAACAAAATTCACTTTTGATTTATTACTTCACATAAAAACAAATAAGAATGGCACAGACAAAAAAACATAATTTATGTAAGAACTTACCTGATAAATTCATTTCTTTCATATTAGCAAGAGTCCATGAGCTAGTGACGTATGGGATATACATTCCTACCAGGAGGGGCAAAGTTTCCCAAACCTCAAAATGCCTATAAATACACCCCTCACCACACCCACAAATCAGTTTAACGAATAGCCAAGAAGTGGGGTGATAAGAAAAAAGCGCGAAGCATAAATATAAGGAATTGGAATAATTGTGCTTTATACAAAAAAATCATAACCACCACAAAAAAGGGTGGGCCTCATGGACTCTTGCTAATATGAAAGAAATGAATTTATCAGGTAAGTTCTTACATAAATTATGTTTTCTTTCATGTAATTAGCAAGAGTCCATGAGCTAGTGACGTATGAGATAATGACTACCCAAGATGTGGATCTTCCACGCAAGAGTCACTAGAGAGGGAGGGATAAAATAAAGACAGCCAATTCTGCTGAAAATAATCCACACCCAAACAAAGTTTAAAACTTATAATGAAAAAAACTGAAATTATAAGCAGAAGAATCAAACTGAAACAGCTGCCTGAAGTACTTTTCTACCAAAAACTGCTTCAGAAGAAGAAAACACATCAAAATGGTAGAATTTAGTAAAAGTATGCAAAGAAGACCAAGTTGCTGCTTTGCAAATCTGAACAACCGAAGCTTCATTCCTAAACGCCCAGGAAGTAGAAACTGACCTAGTAGAATGAGCTGTAATCCTTTGAGGCGGAGTTTTACCCGACTCGACATAAGCATGATGAATTAAAGATTTCAACCAAGATGCCAAAGAAAAGGCAGAAGCCTTCTGACCTTTCCTAGAACCGGAAAAGATAACAAATAGACTAGAAGTCTTTCGGAAATTCTTAGTAGCTTCAACATAATATTTCAAAGCTCTAACTACATCCAAAAAAAGCAATGATTTCTCCTTAGAATTCTTAGGATTAGGACATAATGAAGCACAATTTCTCTACTAATGTTGTTAGAATTCACAACCTTAGGTAAAAATTTAAAAGAAGTTCGCAACACCGCCTTATCCTGATGAAAAATCAGAAAAGGAGACTCACAAGAAAGAGCAGATAATTCAGAAACTCTTCTGGCAGAAGAGATGGCCAAAAAGAAAAAAACTTTTCAAGAAAGTAATTCAATGTCCAAAGAATGCATAGGTTCAAACGGAGGAGCTTGAAGAGCCCCCAGAACCAAATTCAAACTCCAAGGAGGAGAAATTGACTTAATGACAGGTTTTATACGAACCAAAGCTTGTACAAAACAATGAATATCAGGAATATTAACAATCTTTCTGTGAAAAAGAACAGAAAGAGCAGAGATTTGTCTTTTCAAGGAACTTGCAGACAAACCTTTATCCAAACCATCCTGAAGAAACTGTAAAATTCTCGGAATTCTAAAAGAATGCCAGGAAAAATGATGAGAAAGACACCAAGAAATATAAGTCTTCCAGACTCTATAATATATCTCCCTAGATACGGATTTACGAGCCTGTAACATAGTTTTAATCACAGAGTCAGAGAAACCTCTTTGACTAAGAATCAAGCGTTCAATCTCCATACCTTTAAATTTAAGGATTTGAGATCCTGATGGAAAAAAAAGGACCTTGTGACAGAAGGTCTGGTCTTAACGGAAGAGTCCACGGTTGGCAAGAGGCCATCCGGACAGGATCCGCATACCAAAAACCTGAGAGGCCATGCTGGAGCCACCAGCAGAACAAATGAGCATTCCTTCAGAATCTTGGAGATTACTCTTGGAAGAAGAACTAGAGGCGGAAAGATATAGGCAGGATGATACTTCCAAGGAAGTGACAACGCATCCACTGCTTCCGCTTGAGGATCCCTGGATCTGGACAGATACCTGGGAAGTTACTTGTTTAGATGAGAAGCCATCAGATCTATTTCTGGAAGACCCCATATTTGAACAATCTGAAGAAATACCTCTGGGAGAAGAGACCATTCGCCCGGATGAAATGTGTGGCGACTGAGATAATCCGCTTCCCAATTGTCTATACCTGGGATATGAACCGCAGAAACTAGACAGGAGCTGGATACCGCCCATACCAGAATTCGAGATACTTCTTTCATAGCCAGAGGACTGTGAGTCCCTCCTTGATGATTAATGTATGCCAAAAGTTGTGACATTGTCTGTCTGAAAACAAATGAACGATTCTCTCTTTAGAAGAGGCCAAGACTGAAGAGCTCTGAAAATTGCACGGAGTTCCAAAATATTGATCGGTAATCTCACCTCCTGAGATTCCCAAACCCCTTATGCTGTCAGAGACCCCCATACAGCTCCCCAACCTGTAGGACTTGCATCTGTTGAAATTACAGTCCAGGTCGGAAGAACAAAAGAAGCCCCCTGAACTAAACGATGGTGATCTGTCCACCACGTCAGAGAGTGTTGTACAATCGGTTTTAAAGATATTAATTGAGATATCTTTGTGTAATCCCTGCACCACTGGTTCAGCATACAGAGCTGAAGAGGCCGCATGTGAAAACGAGCAAAGGGGATCGCGTCCCATGCCGCAGTCATAAGACCTAGAATTTCCATGCATAAGGCTACCGAAGGGAAAGATTGTGACTGAAGGTTTCGACAAGCTGATATCAACTTTATAGACGTCTCATGTCTATCAAAGATAGAGTCATGGATACTGAATCTATCTGAAAACCTAAAAAGGTTACCTAAGTCTGAGGAATCAATGAACTTTTTGGTAAATTGATCCTCCAACCATGATGTTGAAGAAACAACACAAGTCGATTCGAATGAGATTCTGCTAAATGTGAAGACTGAGCAAGTACCAAGATATCGTCCAAATAAGGAATACCACAATACCCTGTTCTCTGATTACAGACAGAAGGGCACCGAGAACCTTCGTAAAAATTCTTGGAGCTGTAGCTAGGCCAAACGGCAGAGCCACAAACTGGTAATGCTTGTCTAGGAAAGAGAATCTCAGAAACTGATAGTGATCTGGATGAATCGGAATATGCAGATATGCATCCTGTAAATCTATAGTAGACATATAATGCCCTTGTTGAACAAAAGGCAGGATAGTCCTTACAGTTACCATTTTGAATGTTGGTATCCTTACATAATGATTCAATATTTTTAGATCCAGAACTGGTCTGAAGGAATTTTCCTTCTTTGGTACAATGAAGAGATTTGAATAAAACCCCAGTCCCTGTTCCAGAACTGGAACTGGCAAAATTACTCCAGTCAACTCTAGATCTGAAACACATTTCAGAAATGCTTGAGCCTTCGCTGGGTTTACTGGGACACGGGAAAGAAAAAATCTCTTTGCAGGAGGCCTTTTCTTGAAGCCAATTCTGTACCCTTCTGAAACAATGTTCGGAATCCAAAGATTGTGAACGGAATTGATCCAAATTTCTTAGAAAAAAACGTAATCTGCCCCCTACTAGCTGAGCTGGAATGAGGGCCGCACCTTCATGTGGACTTAGGAGCTGGCTTTGATTTTCTAAAAGGCTTGGATTTATTCCAGACTGGAGATGGTTTCCAAACTGATACCGCTCCTGAGGATGAAGGATCAGGTTTTTGTTCCTTGTTGTGACAAAAGGAACGAAAACGATTATTACCCTGGAAAGAAAGGGAAAGCAGAGTAAACTTAGAAGACATAACAGCATTCCAAGTCTTAAGCCATAAAGCTCTTCTAGCTAAAATAGCTAGAGACATATACCTGACATCAACTCTAATGATATCAAAGATGGCATTACAAATAAAATTATTAGCATGTTGAAGAATAAAAATGCTATGAGAATTATGATCTGTTACTTGTTGCGCTAAAGCTTCTAACCAAAAGATGAAGCTGCAGCAACATCCGCTAAAAATATAGCAGGTCGAAGAAGATTACCTGAACACAAGTAAGCTTTTCTTAGAAAGGATTCAATTTTCCTATCTAAAGGATCCTTAAGGAAGTACCATCTGCCGTAGGAATAGTAGTACGCTTAACAAGAGTAGAGACAGCCCCATCAACTTTAGGGATTTTGTCCCAAAACTCTAATCTGTCAGATGGCACAGGATATAATTGCTTAAAACGTTTAGAAGGAGTAAATGAATTACCCAAATTATTCCATTCCCTGGAAATTACTTCAGAAATAGCATCAGGGACAGGAAAAACTTCTGGAATAACTACAGGAGATTTAAAAACCTTATCTAAACGTTTAGATTTAGTATCAAGAGGACCAGAATCCTCAATTTCTAATGCAATTAGGACTTCTTTAAGTAAAGAACGAATAAATTTCATTTTAAATAAATATGAAGATTTATCAGCATCAACCTCTGAGACAGAATCCTCTGAACCAAAAGAACCATTATCAGAATCAGAATGATGATGTTCATTTAAAAATTCATCTGAAAAATGAGAAGTTTTAAAAGACTTTTTACGTTTACTAGAAGGAGGAATAACAGACATAGCCTTCTTAATGGATTTAGAAACAAAATCTCTTATGTTATCAGGAACACTCTGAGTATTAGATGTTGACAGAACAGCAACAGGTAATGTAACAGTACTAAAGGAAATATTATCTGCATTAACAGTTTGTCATGACAAAACAGTACAAACAACAGCTGGAGGAACAGATACCATAAGTTTACAGTAGATACACTTAGCTTTGGTAGCTCCAGCCCCAGGCAGCGATTTTCCAGAAGTATCTTCTGACTCAGTTTCAACGTGGGACATCTTGCAATATGTAATAGAAAAAACAACATATAAAGCAAAATTGATCAAATTCCTTAAATGACAGTTTCAGGAATGGGAAAAAATGCCAGTGAACAAGCTTCTAGCAACCAGAAGCAATACAAAATGAGACTTAAATAATATGGAGACAATAGTGACGCCCATATTTTTTTAGCGCCAAAAATGACGCCCACATTATTTGGCGCCAAAAATGACACCACATCCGGAACGCCAACACTTTTGGCGCAAAAGAACGTCAAAAATGACGCAACTTCCGGCGACACGTATGACGCTGGAAACAGAAAAAAAAATTTGCGCCAAAAAAGTCCGCGCCAAGAATGACGCAATAAAATGAAGCATTTTCAGCCCCCGCGAGCCTAACAGCCCACAGGGAAAAAGTCACATTTTTAAGGTAAGAAAAAAATTGATTTATTCATATGCATTATCCCAAATATGAAACTGACTGTCTGAAATAAGGAATGTTGAACATCCTGAGTCAAGGCAAATAAATGTTTGAATACATATATTTAGAACTTTATAAAAAAGTGCCCAACCATAGCTTAGAGTGTCACAGAAAATAAGATTTACTTACCCTAGGACACTCATCTACATGTTGTAGAAAGCCAAACCAGTACTGAAACGAAAATCAGCAGAGGTAATGGTATATAAATAAGAGTATATCGTCGATCTGAAAAGGGAGGTAAGAGATGAATCTCTACGACCGATAACAGAGAACCTATGAAATAGACCCCGTAGAAGGAGATCATTGAATTCAAATAGGCAATACTCTCCTCACATCCCTCTGACATTCATTGCACGCTGAGAGGAAAACCGGGCTCCAACCTGCTGCGGAGCGCATATTAACGTAGAATCTAGCACAAACTTACTTCACCACCTCCATAGGAGGCAAAGTTTGTAAAAACTGATTTGTGGGTGTGGTGAGGGGTGTATTTATAGGCATTTTGAGGTTTGGGAAACTTTGCCCCTCCTGGTAGGAATGTATATCCCATACGTCACTAGCTCATGGACTCTTGCTAATTACATGAAAGAAATGGTAAACTTAACCTAATATTTCGTAGCACAGACTTGGAGACAATAACTGCAATCAAGTGCTTTATGTAGTTGTGAATAAGATTTTTCTTCTTGAGTAAAATGTTCCAGTTCTCTCGGGTTTGATGGGTGTCTTTTCCCAACTGCGAGTTTCAGTTCTTTCCATAGATATTTGATGGGATTCAGATCTGGACTCATAGAAGGCCACTTCGGAACAGTCCAAAGTTTTCTTCTCCATTTTCGGAGCTTTTAGGGGTATGTTTCAGGTCAACATCCTGCTGGAGGACCCATGACCTGGGATTGAGACACAGCTTTCTGACACTAGGCCATATGTTTTGCTCCAGAATGCCTCGACAGTCTTTTGATTTAATAGTGTCCTGCACAGATTATAGGCACCCAGTGCAAAAGTCAGCAAAGCAAACCCAAAACATCACTAAATCTCCTCCATGTTTCACAGTAGGGATGGTTTCCTTTTCTTTGAAAGCTTTTTTCTTTCTGTAAAAATTGAGTTGTGATCTGCCAAAAAGCTCTACTATTGTTTTGTCTGCCCAAAGGACATTCTGCCAGAAGGACTGTGGCTTGTCAACATACATTTTGGCAAACTCCATTCAGGCATTTTTGTGTTTCTCTCTAAGAAGTGGTGTCTTCCTAGGTCTTCTATAATGGAGCCCATTTTTATTCAGACAGCGACAGATGGTGCGACTTGAAACTGTTGCACTTTGAACTTCAATGTCGGCTTGGATCTGTTTTGAAGTTGTCCTTAGTTCTTTCTCCACCATTCATCATTCCTGGGTCAATTTTCCTCTTGCGGCCATCCGTCCAGGTATGCTGGCTACAGTCCTACGTGCCTTAAACTTCTTAATAATATTTTCAACAGTGCTCACAGGAACATCAAGCTCTTTAAAGATGGTCTTGTAGCCTTTACATTGACCATGCTTGGCTATTTTACCTTATTTCTAACCTCCTCAGACAAATTCCTGGTTTTCCTTCTCACACAACAGCAGAGTGAGTACTTTTCTCTATTAAAACTGGCTGAATGAGTGATAAGATTGAAGACACCTGGGATACTAATTAAGATAATAGTCTGCTTAATATATCACTACGAAACAATTCTTTATTGTAACTTATAAAGGGTAGCTATAGTATTGTCTAGGTCATTTTCGAATGTCATTATAGATTAAGCAAATTATTTGCTCCATTCATTGTGCACAATTTCACAATGTATAGATGACAAAAAATATTTGAATTTCAAATTCAACACTTTTGGAGCATTATTTGATTAAAATGCAAGGGTACTTTTGGCCACATCTGTATACTATTAGTAATCAATTCAGTGCATACTCTCTGGCAGGGGCATTAAAGGGACAGTCAAATTAAAATTAAACTTTCATGAATCAGATAGAGCACACAATTTTAAACAACTTTCCAATTCCCTTACATATTCTAAATGTCTTTGCATATACAATAAGAGATAAGATATAGAGGAATTTTAGTATATAGAGTTTGGAATGTGTTTTCAATGAACAAAAACAGCTATTTTATATACAAAAATGTAACTAAAGGAGTATTTTCCCATACATATACTCTGCAGCTACTATAACAAGTCATTGCAAAAACATTAAGGGGAAACAATTCTCCATTACACACTAGTCCTTTAATTATAAGGAGCTTCTTAAAGGGACAGGAAACCACAAATTTTTATTTCATGATTCAGGTAGAACATACAATTTTAAACAACTTTCCAATTTACTTCCATTATCAAATTTGCTCATTCACTTGTTATCCTTTCTTTGTAGGAGCAACAGAGCATTACTGTGAGCTACCTAAACATATCCAGTTAATCAGTGACAAAAGACATATATGTGCAGCCACCAATCAGTAGCTAGTTCCCAGTAGTGCATTGCTGCTCATGAGCCTACCTAGGTATCGTTTTCAACAAAGGATGCCAAGAGAACAAAGTAAATTAGAAAATCGCAGTACAATGGAAAGTTGTTTAAAATTGAATGTTCGGTCTGAAACATGAAAGAAAACAAATGGGCTTCATGTCCCTTTAATCCTGTAATACAAATAATGATGAAATGAAGAAAGACGATTCTGGAAGTTCATCTATACTATGACTTGAGAGCTTACAATCTAGAGAGGGTGGTATTTTGGAATTCTAGTGTCACATACCTGCTGAGCCTCCGGGTGTTCCTTCAGCCACTGACTAAATTTGCAGGCAATCATATACCCCAGTGAGTTTGCCTTCCCCTTAAATGCACTGAATGCTTCAAGCACATCCAAAAGTGCAGCCTGCGGATCCTCCAGGGTTGGAAGAGTCTTCTGAACATATTCCCGGATCTGCCAACCCAGAAAGAGCAATAGCATTATGTGAAAATAAAGAACTATTTTTGTTTCATTTGTTAACGTATGAAAAGGTTTTTTTATATTTAATTTCTTCATACTCAAGGTGGTGATATATTTAGGTACTAATAGGGTTGACCTTCTCATTCTTACAGTAAATGCTCACAGATTTTCAGGGAATGTTCCTTGCAACATACACCCCCTACTCTTGAGTTTACATAAAGCTAAGAAAACATTTAAATAGTAGATGGAGAAAGAGGTATTTTTACCCTTCAGATTACACTTTTTAAAAGTCAAATCAGACTGTGCATTTACCTAGGAAGTCAAAATTAAACTTTCGTGATTCAAGGGCATGTACTTTTATAACAATTTTCTTTTATCATCAAGTTTACTTTATTCCCTTGGTATTCCTTGTTGAACGCTAATACGCTAATTTCTTAGCCCTTGAAGGCCGCCTCTGAATTTTAGCCAATCAGTGCTAACTCAAATACCTCCACGGGCGTGAGTATGATGTTATCAATATGGGGCACATAAATTAACGCCCTCTAGCTATGAAATACTGTCAAATGAATTTAGATCAGAAGCTCTGATCTAAATTCATTTGACAGTATTTCACAGCTAGAGGGCATTAGTTTATGTGTGCAATATTGATAACATTATGCTCACGCCCGTGGAGGTATTTATGAGTTAGCACTGATTGGCTAAAATGAGAGTGTGTCAAAAAAACTGAGATAAGGGAGCAGTGTGCAGAGGTTTAGATACAAGGTAATCACACACACACACAAACATATATATATATATACACGTATACACACACATTTTTATAACGCAAACAGTAAAACAAGAATAAAACTTTTGTAACTCAGAAAGAGCAAGCAATTTTAAACAACTTTCCAATTTACTTATATTATCTATTATTTATTTGTTTTGTTCACTTGATATCCTTTGTTGAAAAGCATACATAGGTAGAAATGCACTTCTTGGAGCTAGCTGGTGATATGTTCCTGCACCTATATGCCTCTTGTTATTGGCTCATCCAATGTGTTTAGTTAGCTCCCAGCAGTGCTGCTCCTTCAACAAAGGTCACCAAGAGAATAAAGCAAATAATGAAAGTACATCAGGACTGTCTAAAATTGTATGTTCTATCTAAATGGTGACAGAAAAAATGTGGGTTTCATGTAAATTTTAATGAGCTTAAAGGGACAGTCTACTACAGAATTATTATCATTTGCATAACCAACACAGTTATAATACACTTTTTAGCTCTGTGATTACCTTGTATCTAAGCCTTTGCAGACTGCCCCTTATCTCAGTGCTCATAAATAACTTCACTAGAGTGAGCACTGTTATCTATATGGCACACATGCACTAGCACTGTCTAGCTGTGAAAAAACTGTCAAAACGTACTGAGATAAGAGGCGGCAGGCCTTCAACGGTTTAGAAATTAGCATATGAGCCTACTTAGGTTTAGCTTTCAACAAAGAATACCAAGAGAACAAAGCAAATTTGAACATAAAAGTAAATTGTAAAGTTGTTTAAAATTGCACGCCCTATCTAAAATATGACAATTTAAATTTGGACTAGACTGTTCCTTTTATACAGTTTTAAAATAAAGTGTTTAATCTTAATGTTGTATGATGTTACCATTCTGTCTGTTACTGGTACATTGTCTAAATTAAAGTATTAGTGGTCACTAATTCCCTTCAGTGCACAATTATACTGTTTGTCTGGTTTTCATTATAACCATTAAGTTCTCACCTGGTCTACATCCTTCAGGGCCCAGAGGGCTTTCAGTGTGCTGACAAATTCCGACGATCCTTGTTCTATAAAATAAGCAACAAGAAACATTTAACATAGAATACCCAACATTTAAATTCATAACATTTTTATTTAAGCCTATTACCAACATATTACCATACAATTAAAGGAGTGTGGGGACACAGCCCCTGAGGAGCCAACTATTTTATGGTTCTATCTATCTATCTATCTATCTATCTATCTATCTATTGGGTTCTTGTAAAGCGCAGCTATTCACCCGTAAGGGTCTCAAGGCATTCGGACAGAATGCCGAAACACATTTGTCCAGCAGACATTTGTCCCAGAGACTATGTTCAGAGTGGACGTACATTCAGCCAAAGGGCAGATACGCTCCAGAGAGTTCCGTTCTAATCAGAGCCTCGGGCGCCGCAACCGCCTCTGGGAACCTAACCATGGGTTCCATCCCCCATGATGTGCTTTTAACGGTAAGCGGTGGAGCTGGTGTGTGTGAGATTAGAATACAAGGTAAAATAGTGTAACTGATGTGTGTGTATGATACAAGACAAAAGTAAGCAGTGTGGGTACCCTGTCTCTGGACAGCAATATTTGTCTTGCACATTTGGCCGTGGCTGGACTGTTATCCGACAGACATTTGTCTGTCTGATTATTTCCCGTCGCACAAATGTCAGTCAGACAAATGTCTGTCGGATAACAGTCCGACCACGCTATTTTATCTCCTCTGCTGTTTTCTGTTAGAGCCTCACTCAACAAATGTCTGTACCTTAGGGACCAATGAAAGTAGATGGAGCCTTTATGCCCGAGCATTCAGAAATTTGAGAGATCGCCTAACTCTCTGGACACTGTTCATTAAAAAGATAAATTAAATGACCAAGGGTCATTCTGTCCTCCACTGTGTCCAGATTACGCTTAGGATCAGACGCACGGTTGTCTCATAATTTCTTAAGGACATGTTAATGTGTGAAAATATGTAAATCCTTCAAAAATTGGACTTTTCTAGACCTACAGAGTGACAAACCTTTTTTAACAATCTCATATGGTATTGCTGAAAAAAGATTAGTCATTCTGTCCCTAGCGTACAGACATTTGTTGAGTGTGTTGAAAGAGACTTGAGTAAGAACTACCAGGGATAGTTTAAGGAAACTTAACACTTACAGAGAAAGATGCCCTCAAATGATTTCATGTCCCATAGAGTTGGTGACAAAATCATCAGATAAAGGGGGAAGTTTGGAAGTTATGGAGCAGGCTTTTTTATGTAAAAGAGGCCTTGAAACAGTTACAGAACGTGCAGCAGTATGATTTGGTTAGTAGGATAGACTTTGAGAAATCCTGTAATAAGTTGAATTTCCTGCTGCATAATGCTAACCTTAAAAGCAGAGTTAGAACATTATTTTAAAAATATGTGCCTTATTTAAAAAATGTCCTATTGTACTAACGGTCTATTGGTTACCAAAGGTGCACAAAAATATGAAGCACTCCGAGTCGTCCAATAATTTCGGGCATTGGAGGCCCTAATGAAGGTATAAGTAGGTACCGTTGATTTATTTTTAGCCCCTTTGCTAGATCTTTGACCTCTTTTATACTAGACACTTCTGATGCACTACAAACTAATTAGACAACATTCTCCTGAAACCTGGTACCTCATTAGTTTCACTGGGTGTGGAATCACTATATTTGTCTATCCCCTAAGATGTTGGGCAAAAGGCTGCCCAAACCTTTCTGGAAATGCGTGGACCCATCTTTGTCGAGTTGTTTTTTACTTTTTTGGAGTTTGTTTTGAAATATAATATTTTTATGTTTGCTGGAAAGTGTAATTGTCAGCTACGCTGAACTGACATCGGTGCCACTTGCGGTGCCAACCTATGTTTGTCTCCACCTTGGGATGTGGTTGAAGTTTTTGCTAAATAGAACGCATTGGTGGAGGCGCATGTAGCCCTTTGGTTCAACTATGTTGACAATATCCTCCTTTTATGAGAGGGTAAAAAAGACAAACTTTTGGAATTTGTGTCTATCCTAAATAGGGATGACTACAGTCTTTTTTTAACCTGCCAATATAGTCATAATGAGATTCAATTTTTAGATCTGCATATTAGCAAGGATAGGTCCACTCTTAGGACTAAAGTCTATAGGGAGGCAACATATGTGGAAGTTTTGAGTGACTCATTGATGCACCTTTGCATGGACATTTTCTGTTATATCTGCAGATAAGTTTTGTTCACTGCGATTACGATTATATTATTAGTGCATGGAAATGCTATAAAAAATACCTTTTAACTTTTAATGAGTGCGGCAGTGTCATTCTTTAAGGTAGTGTGCTATTGATCTCTACATTCTATCTTTTTTGCATTGTTCAATATATTTTTTGACCACCTGCACCTCCTAGAATTAAAACATATGATTTTTTGAATTTGATGATATCGGACCACCATCAACCCTTATTTTGATAAATTAATTTCTTTCATGAGGGTAAGATTCCACAATTACACTCCAGTCCACTAGGAGGCGGCAAAAACACCCAAAACACCAGAGTTTTAAAGGGACATTAAAGGGAAAGTCAACACCAGCATTTTTTGTTGTTTTAAAAGATAGGTAATCCCTTAATTACCAATTCCCCAGTTTTGCATAACCAACACTGTTATAATTATACACGTTTTACCTCTGTAATTACCTTGTATCTAAGCCTCAGCAGACTGCCCCCTTATTTCAGTTCTTTTGACAGACTTGCATTTTAGCCACTCAGAGCTGTCATCATGGTAAATTCATGTGCATGAGCTCAATGTTATCTATATGAAACACGTGAACTAATGCCCTCTAGTGGTGAAAAACTATCAAAATGCATTTAGATTAGAGACGGTCTTCAAGGTCTAAGAAATTAGCATATGAACCTCCTAGGTTGAGCTTTCAACTAAGAATACCAAGAGAACAAAGCAAAATTGTTGATAAAAGTAAATTGGTTTAAAATGACATGCCCTATTTGAAACATGAAAGTTTTTTTTTGGACTTGACTGTCCATTTAAACCTAAAATGTTTCTTTCATGATTCAGATAGAGCGGAAACGTTCTTATTTCCTGCCATGTAGTGCTCCAGACACCTACCTAAGTATTTCTTCAACAAAGAATATCATAGGAATAGAACAAATTTGGATATATAAGTAAATTAAAAAAAGTTTCCAAAATGTAATCACAAAAAAAATGTCTGTGTTCCATATCCTTTTAAAGTGAAGGTAAACTTGAATGCATGAAAGCCCAGTTTTTAAAAATACTATTAAAAACAGGGGAACTTCCATTCAAAGTTTAGAAAGCAGCCATTTTGTTTAAAAACGTACCTTTCTTCTCTGCACAGCCGGAGCAGCTTCCCCCGCACGGAGATCCTCTCTTCAGACGTCAGCCATGACTAATCCGGCTTTCCCCTCAGGGGTAACTGCCTGAGACCATGCCGTGATTGGAGGAAGCCGGATTAGTTATTGATGACGTCTGAAGAGAGGATCTCCGGGAGGGGGAAGCTGCTCCGGCTGAACGCGTTTCGCCCCTCCCCTTAGGGGCTTGGTAATAGGGCTTTTTTAAATCTGGTTTCTCCGCAGATCAGGGGCAGAGCAGATGATGTGCCTTGTAATCAGCAGGTACATTCTACAGTGCTATTCTCCCAGTGTAAGGCAGTATCTATGCCGCAATTCACCCAGTGTCCTCAGTGCGTATCAGTTAGTGGTACTCTCAGAACTCCAGCATGACACGTTTCACCCCTCCTATTAGGGGATGGTAATATGGCTTTATCATGTCTAGCTAGAACATCAATAGCAGCTTTCTTGCCATTTCTACAACTGCATCCCAGGTAAAGCGGTCTGTGGTCTTGAGAAGATTTAAATTATCCTAGATTTACTCCAAGGATACTTCTTAGGATATTAGCTGTAATCATTTTTCACACCAGACTGAGATGGCTGCCGCTATGCAAGCTACGACAGCTGGACAAAACAGGAAGCCTACCATCTAAAAATACCGCATATAGAAACCGTCAAGTTTCCTGCTCATGGGGTCTCTGAAAGAGATACTGTCTTCTAAAGGAATGGTGGTACATCTGGCAAGGGTAGAAAAGGCCCCTTCCACCTTAGGGACTGTATCCAAGACCTCAAACTTGGAAGATAGTAGTGGGAACATGGCCTTTAACTTGGAAGACAGAACAAAGGGCAAACCTGGTTTGTTCCATTCTTAAGTTACCAGTTCGGAAACTAAATCAGGCATTGTGAAGGCAGACGGCGGCTTAGGAGTGGGCTAAAGGAACTCATCAATCTTCTTAGTAGATGACTTGCCAGGAGTGAAAGAATCCTCTAACTCTAAAGCCTTTAATAATCCCTGCGATGAGGAATTTATATTGTCTAGCCTGTAGTTTAAGGATATAGCCTCCCCAACATCCTGGGGGGTCCTGAGTTTTAGAATACCCATACTCAGAAGAAGAATCATCTGATTCCAATGCAACCCTCTTTAGATCAGGGGTTTTAGATAGATTACACATTATATGAATGTGTTTGCATTTACCTGGAGGAGGCATGAAAGCCATCAACTGAGATATGGGTGAATATGCTCTTTGAATTTAAGAGATAGTTCAGCAAAACTATAATAATGCTCGGGGTAAAGCCAGCACAAAAACATTGTTAAGGATGTGGAATAGCTACATCACAGTAGATGCAAAGCTGAGCAAGGAAACACAGCAATATCCTTACAGAGCAAATCTAAAAGGGCTTATATGATGATCAGATCTATCAATTTGCTCCATTTTGTAGTTAAAGGGATAGAAATGTCAACATTGAAATGTGCATAAAGGCATTTCAAATTTAAATAGAAGAATGTTTGCAATATACTTCCATCATCACAAATGCTTCTAGTAAAAGTTGAATACTGGTGCACTGGGCCTCACAGCATATGTGTGTATGCCGCAGAAAAACAGTATTAACTTTTACTAGAAGCATTTTTGCTAATGGAAGTATATTGCAAACATGCTTCTATTTCACATTGAAATGCACCCGTGCATCTTTCAATCCCTTTAAGGTGGCAAGCATTATGTAAAGTAAGGATAGAAGCTGATTAAATCCACAAAAGATAGTTATACCTAATAAAGAGGTACAGTTATAAGGCACAAAATATAAATGCATAAACCGCTAAAGTGTAATAAGTCAATCAAGTAAATATTACCCCCCCCCCTGCACAACAAGTTTAATGTTAACAGATCTGGGCAAAAAATGGTGTATAATGTACTGAGATAGTGCATCTAACGCCATATACAGCCCAGTAGTGAATTATTAATTGTGATGAGCTTCAATGTGTAAAAAGAACAGTCTATCTCTCAGAGCACAGGAACGGCTTCTGACACCTGTAAGATGGATGCCGCACTGCAGTGTAAAACAAGAAGCACACTAAAAAGGCACTTGCCACACACTTAACCGTTAGCGCACTGTGTGCTACAGGAGAGTGGTATGCGCCATCAAGTGTCAAAATGCTAAGTTTTAGTGCAGGTGAAGCAAGAAGAGCTAAGTAAAAATCTCTGGTGTTACCAGTGAGCACTAAAGCCAGTCTTGCTATTCTTAAAGCAACAGTAGGCAAATATTGTGTAAAAAAGTGCTCTAACCGCATGTGTGTGATATGGAACGTGTGTACATGACCTCAGGCTATGTGAAACGCGTGTAGTTGTTCATGCTCATAGCCGGTTGGCCATGGAAAGTGTAATAAACTTACCTGTTAGAGCATTCCACTACCATGCTTAGCCCAGCTGCAGAAGTCTGCATCCAGTAGAAGGGTCCATTTGAGGCAGTGCAAGAACAATGCAAAGGAAGGAGCAGCACACTGTAGACCAGGGGACTGGTGGATAAATCCACATTTCACCTGGGAGGCCTGATTTATTTCTACAACGGAAGATTATCCCTGTATGGCTGAAACTCCTGTCATCCCCTTTGTCAATGAAGTACTCTAAAGGGGAAATGGGTCTCAGATCAGTTAGAGAACCCCTATAACAATGTGTAGATCAGCATTTCCCAAGTAACTTCATTCCATCTTGGAGGCAAAAATCTGACTGGGATTCTGGGAGAATGTATTTTTTTTGCATCCTCCTAAAGGACTGGAGTGCAACCCCACACGTGATTTTGCGTGGACTCTCACCATCTTATGAAAGAAAAAATGTAAAGTACATAGTAAAGGATTTTTTTTCACAAAGTTCAAAAATCTTATGTAGAATTAATATACAAAAACATAATTTATGTAAGAACTTACCTGATAAATTCATTTCTTTCATATTAGCAAGAGTCCATGAGCTAGTGACGTATGGGATATACATTCCTACCAGGAGGGGCAAAGTTTCCCAAACCTCAAAATGCCTATAAATACACCCCTCACCACACCTACAAATCAGTTTAACGCATAGCCAAGAAGTGGGGTGATAAGAAAAAAGTGCGAAAGCATAAAAAATAAGGAATTGGAATAAAAGTGCTTTATACAAAAAAAAACAAAAAACCATAACCACCACAAAAAAGGGTGGGCCTCATGGACTCTTGCTAATATGAAAGAAATGAATTTATCAGGTAAGTTCTTACATAAATTATGTTTTCTTTCATGTAATTAGCAAGAGTCCATGAGCTAGTGACGTATGGGATAATGAATACCCAAGATGTGGATCTTCCACGCAAGAGTCACTAGAGAGGGATAAAATAAAGACAGCCAATTCTGCTGAAAATAATCCACACCCAAAACAAAGTTTAAATCTCATAATGAAAAAAAATGAAATTATAAGCAGAAGAATCAAACTGAAACAGCTGCCTGAAGTACTTTTCTACCAAAAACTGCTTCAGAAGAAGAAAACACATCAAAATGGTAGAATTTAGTAAAAGTATGCAAAGAAGACCAAGTTGCTGCTTTGCAAATCTGATCAACCGAAGCTTCATTCATAAACGCCCAGGAAGTAGAAACTGACCTAGTAGAAATCCTTTGAGGCAGAGTTTTACCCGACTCGACATAAACATGATGAATCAAAAACTTTAACCAAGACGCCAAAGAAATGGCAGAGGCCTTCTGACCTTTCCTAGAACCGGAAAAGATAACAAATAGACTAGAAGTCTTTCGGAAATTTTTAGTAGCTTCAACATAATATTTCAAAGCTCTAACTACATCCAAAGAATGCAACGATCTTTCCTTAGAATTCTTAGGATTAGGACACAATGAAGGAACCACAATTTCTCTACTAATGTTGTTAGAATTCACAACCTTAGGTAAAAATTTAAAAGAAGTTCGCAACACCGCCTTATCCTGATGAAAAATCAGAAAAGGAGACTCACAAGAAAGAGCAGATAATTCAGAAACTCTTCTAGCAGAAGAGATGGCCAAAAGAAACAAAACTTTCCAAGAAAGTAATTTAATGTTCAGCGAATGCATAGGTTCAAACGGAGGAGCTTGAAGAGCCCCCAGAACCAAAAAATTTTTTTGAATGTTGGTATCCTTACATAATGATTCAATATTTTTAAATCCAGAACTGGTCTGAAGGAATTCTCCTTCTTTGGTACAATGAAGAGAATTGAGTAAAACCCCAGCCCCTGTTCCAAAACTGGAACTGGCATAATTACTCCAGCCAACTCTAGATCTGAAACACATTTCAGAAATGCTTGAGCCTTCACTGGATTTACTGGGACACGGAAAAGAAAAAATCTTCTTGCAGGAGGCCTTATCTTGAAGCCTATTCTGTACCCTTGTGAAACAATGTTCTGAATCCAAAGATTGTGAATCGAATTGATCCAAATTTCTTTGAAAAATCGTAATCTGCCCCCTACCAGCTGGGCTGGAATGAGGGCCGCACCTTCATGTTGACTTGGGAGCTGGCTTTGGTTTTCTAAAAGGCTTGGATTTATTCCAGACTGGAGATGGTTTCCAAACTGATACCGCTCCTGTAGGGGAAGGATCAGGCTTTTGTTCCTTATTGTGACGAAAGGAACGAAAACGATTAGTAGACCTAAATTTACCTTTAGATCTTTAATCCTGTGGTAAAAAAGTTCCTTTCCCCCCAGTAACAGTTGAAATAATAGAATCCAACTGTGAACCAAATAATTTATTACCCTGGAAAGAAAGGGAAAGCAAAGTTGACTTAGAAGACATATCAGCATTCCAAGTTTTAAGCCATAAAGCTCTTCTAGCTAAAATAGCTAGAGACATATACCTGACATCAACCCTAATATTATCAAAGATGGCATCACAAATAAAATTATTAGCATGTTGAAGAAGATTAACAATGCTATGAGAATTATGATCTGTTACTTGTTGCGCTAAAGCTTCTAACCAAAAAGTTGAAGCTGCAGCAACATCCGCTAAAGATATAGCAGGTCTAAGAAGATTACCTGAACATAAGTAAGCTTTTCTTAGAAAGGATTCAATTTTCCTATCTAAAGGATCCTTAAAGGAAGTACTATCTGCCGTAGGAATAGTAGTACGTTTAGCAAGAGTAGAGATAGCCCCATCAACCTTAGGGATTTTGTCCCAAAACTCTAATCTGTCAGATGGCACAGGATATAATTGCTTAAAACGTTTAGAAGGAGTAAATGAATTACCCAAATTATTCCATTCCCTGGAAATTACTTCAGAAATAGCATCAGGGACAGGAAAAACTTCTGGAATAACTACAGGAGATTTAAAAACCTTATTTAAACGTTTAGATTTAGTATCAAGAGGACCAGAATCCTCTATTTCAAATGCAATTAAGACTTCTTTAAGTAAAGAACGAATAAATTCCATTTTGAATAAATATGAAGATTTATTAGCATCAACCTCTGAAACAGAATCCTCTGAACCAGAGGAATCATTATCAGAATCAGAATGATGATGTTCATTTAAAAATTCATCTGAAAAATGAGAAGTTTTAAAAGACCTTTTACGTTTACTAGAAGGAGGAATAACAGACATAGCCTTCTTAATGGATTTAGAAACAAAATCTCTTATGTTAACAGGAACACTCTGAGTATTAGATGTTGATGGAACAGCAACAGGTAATGTAACATTACTAAAGGAAATGTTATCTGCATTAACAAGTTTGTCATGACATTCATTACAAACAACAGCTGGAGGAACAAATACCACAAGTTTACAGCAAATACACTTAACTTTGGTAGATCCAGCATCAGGCAGCGATTTTCCAGAAGTATCTTCTGATTCAGGGTCAATCTGAGACATCTTGCAATATGTAATAGAAAAAACAACATATAAAGCAAAATTGATCAAATTCCTTAAATGACAGTTTCAGGAATGGGAAAAAAATGCCAGTGAACAAGCTTCTAGCAACCAGAAGCAAATAAACAATGAGACTTAAATAATGTGGAGACAATAATGACGCCCATATTTTTTAGCGCCAAAAAAGACGCCACATCCGGTAAGGCCGACACTTTTGGCGCAAAAACGTAAAAAAATGACGCAACTTCCGGTGACAAGTATGACGCCGGAAATAACAAAGAAATTTTTTTGCGCCAAAAAAGTCAGCGCCAAGAATGACGCAATAAAATGAAGCATTTTCAGCCCCCACGAGCCTAACAGCCCACAGGGAAAAAAGTCAAATTGTAAGGTAAGAAAAAAATTGATTATTCAAATGCATTATCCCAAATAATGAAACTGACTGTCTGAAATAAGGAATATTGAACATCCTGAATCAAGGCAAATAAATGTTTAAACACAAATATTTAGAACTTTATATAAAAGTGCCCAACCATAGCTTAGAGTGTCACAAAAATAAGACTTACTTACCCCAGGACACTCATCTACATGTAGTAGAAAGCCAAACCAGTACTGAAACGAGAATCAGTAGAGGTAATGGTATATATAAGAGTATATCGTCGATCTGAAAAGGGAGGTAAGAGATGAATCTCTACGACCGATAACAGAGAACCTATGAAATAGAACCCGTAGAAGGAGATCATTGAATTCAAATAGGCAATACTCTCTTCACATCCCTCTGACATTCACTGCACGCTGAGAGGAAAACCGGGCTCCAACCTGCTGCAGAGCGCATATCAACGTAGAATCTAGCACAAACTTACTTCACCACCTCCACAGGAGGCAAAGTTTGTAAAACTGATTTGTGGGTGTGGTGAGGGGTGTATTTATAGGCATTTTGAGGTTTGGGAAACTTTGCCCCTCCTGGTAGGAATGTATATCCCATACGTCACTAGCTCATGGACTCTTGCTAATTACATGAAAGAAATATATATTTCTATTTAAAGATACTAAGTGAGCAGTGCATTAGAATGACACTTTGTACTGGTTGTTTGGCTTGCTTATATATCACAAACCTACACATACACAGAAACCTAGTAACATTCATTGTACCCTACCAGAGAGTACAAACTATAAAAGGGAATCGTTTGGCCCCCACATTAGTTAAGCTTCAAGTATACGAGGTTCCCAGTAATGGAACCTATCTATCTGCATTTGGGGTCAGCAAGGTGGCATTCGTTGAAGTGTTTATATCAGGCACAACTGCATCCCCTGAATGCTTGATGTGAAAAACCTAATTGTGCTAACAAAATGACAGCATTAAATGACTTTAAAACATTTATGCTGCAATGCAGTGCTTAACTGGTGAGATACGGTATCAGTTTATTGCCCTTTTAAATTCTTGTCACCACCTTCTGAGGGACTGCACATGACGCAGTATGCTGTGGGTACATTAATATTAACCCTGTTGTCTAAAATCATATACTGCTTAATATGCTGTCACAATCAAAGTGATAGAAGGGGGGACTTATAAATGATGATGTTTTATGAAGGGTGCATAGATATGGTGGATGATTTATATGATGTGATGGTCTTATGTGCAGGGACATGATATATGGTCTAAAAGGGATGATAATGTACACGGAGTAGCGGAAGGAGTAGGAATGATTTGTAAAGATGA
>NC_069510.1:70568900-70716400 GCF_027579735.1 Bombina bombina
ATCAGTATATTTCCTTCTTACAGACTGTCAGTTTCATTTTGGGAAACACATAGGAAAAAATTATTTCTTACCTGAAAATTTTTTAAATTGACTTTCTTTTCTAAATTGCGGGCTATTAGGCTCGCGGGAGCGCAAAATGCTATAATTTATTGCGTCATTTTTGGCGCGAGAATTACGTTTGTTGACGTAATGACGTCATTTCCGGCGTCTTAGTTGGCGCCAAGAGTTTTCACATAGTTGCGTCATCTATGACGCTCGTGTTTGTTGCAGACGTTTTTGGCGCCAACAAATATTTTTTCAGCCTGTGGGCGTCATACTTGGCGCCAGATTTTTGACATTATTTAAGTCATTATTTCTTTTTGCTTCTGGTTTCCAGAGGCTTATTGTGTTTGCATTTTTTCCCATTCCTGAAACTGTCATATAAGGAAATTGAAAATGTTGCTTTATATGTTGTTTTTTCTATTACATATTGCAAGATGTCTCAATCTGACCCTGTCTCAGAATCTACTTCTGGAATGTTGCTGCCTGATGTCGGTTCTACCAAAGCTAAGTGCATTTGTTGTAAACTTGTGGTAACTGTTCCTCCGGCTGTAGTTTGTGTTAGTTGTCATGATAAACTTTCAAAAGCAGACAATATTTCCATTAGTAGTAATCCATTACCTGTTATTGTTCCTTCAACATCTAATGTTCATGATATTCCTGTTAATGTGAGAGAATTTGTTTCTAATTCTATTCAGAAGGCCCTGTCTGTTATACCACCTTCTAATAAACGTAAAAGGTCTTTTAAAACTTCTCATAAATTTGATGAATTTTTAAATGACCAACAGCATTCTGATTTATCTATCTCTGATGAGGATCTATCTGGTTCAGAAGATTCTGCCTCAGATATTGACACTGACAAAACTTCATTTTTATTTAAAATGGAGTATATTCGTTCTTTATTAAAAGAGGTGTTGATTGCATTAGATATGGAGGAGACTAGTCCTCTTGATATTAAAACCAGTAAACGTTTAAATTCGGTTTTTAAACCTCATGAGATTATTCCAGAGGTAATTTCTAGGGAATGGAATAGTCTGGGTACTTCATTTACTCCTTCTTCAAGGTTTAAGAAACTGTACCCTTTGCCGACTGATAGATTGGAGTTTTGGGTAAAGATACCCAAAGTTGATGGGGCTATCTCTACTCTTGCAAAGAGTACTACTATTCCTACGGCAGATAGTACTTCTTTTAAAGATCCTTTAGATAGGAAGCTTGAATCTCATCTAAGAAAGGCTTATTTATGTTCAGGTCATCTTCTTAGGCCTGCTATTTCTTTGGCTGATGTTGCTGCGGCTTCAAATTTTTGGTTGGAAACTTTAGCGCAACAAGTACCAGATTCTAATGTGTATAGCATTGTTAAGCTAATTCAACATGCTAATAATTTCATTTGTGATGCCATCTTTGATATCATTAGAATTGATGTCAGGTATATGTCTTTAGCTATAAGAGCTTTATGGCTTAAATCTTGGAATGCGGATATGACTTCTAAGTCAACGTTGTTATCTCTTTCTTTCCAAGGTAATAAATTATTTGGTTCTCAGTTGGATTCTATTATTTCAACTGTCACTGGGAGGAAGGGAGCCTTTTTGCCTCAGGATAAAAAATCTAAGGGTAAATTTAGGGCTGCTAACCGTTTTCGTTCCTTTTGTCAGAATAAGGAACAGAAACCTGACCCTTCCCCTAAAGGAACGGTTTCCAATTGGAAGCCTTCTCCAGTCTGGAATAAATCAAAGTCTTTTAGAAAATCAAAATCAGCCCCCAAATCCGCATGAAGGTGCGGCCCTCTTTCCAGCGCAGCTGGTAGGGGGCAGACTAAGATTTTTCAAAGATGTTTGGATCAATTCAATCCGAAATCATTGGATCCAGAACATTGTTTCTTAAGGGTACAGAATAGGTTTCAAGGTAAGACCGCCTGTGAGAAGTTTCTTTCTCTCACGCATTCCAGTGAACCCAGTAAAGGCTCAGGCTTTCCGGAAGTGTGTTTCAGACCTGGAGTTATCCGGGGTAATTGTGCCAGTTCCCTTTCCGGAATGGGGTCTGGGGTTTTATACAAATCTGTTCATTGTTCCAAAGAAAGAGAATTCTTTCAGACCAGTTCTGGATCTAAAAATTTTGAATCGTTATGTAAGAATACCAACATTCAAAATGGTGACTATAAGGACTATTCTTCCTTTAGTTCAGCAAGGGCATTATATGTCCACAATAGACTTACAGGATGCATATCTTCATATTCCGATTCATCCAGATCACTATCAGTTCCTGAAATTCTCTTTTCTAGACAAGCATTACCAATTTGTTGCTCTTCCTTTTGGCCTAGCAACAGCTCCTAGGATTTTTTCAAAAGTTCTCGGTGCCCTACTCTATGTAATCAGAGAGCGGGGTATTGCCGTGTTTCCTTATTTGGACGATATCTTGGTACTTGCTCAGTCTTTACATTCTGCAGAATCTCACACGAATCAACTAGTGTTGTTTCTTCAAAGACATGGTTGGAGGATCAATTTACCAAAAAGTTCCTTGATTCCTCAGACAAGGGTAACCTTTTTAGGATTCCAAATAGATTCAGTATCCATGTCTTTGTCTGTAACAGACAAAAGACGTCTGAAATTGGTTTTAGCTTGTCGGAACCTTCAGTCTCAGTCATTCCCTTCAGTAGCTATGTGCATGGAGGTTTTAGGTCTCATGACTGCAGCATCGGACGCGATCCCCTTTGCTCGTTTTTACATGAGACCTCTTCAGCTTTGTATGCTGAGCCAATGGTGCAGGGATTATACAAAGATATCACAATTAATATCCTTAAATCCCAATATTCGACTATCTCTGACTTGGTGGTTAGATCACCATTGTTTAGTTCAGGGGGCCTCTTTTCTTCGTCCAACCTGGATTGTGATTACAACAGATGCAAGTCTTTCAGGTTGGGGAGCTGTCTGGGGATCTCTGACAGCGCAGGGGGTTTGGAAATCTCAAGAGGCGAGATTTACCAATCAATATTTTGGAACTCCGTGCGATTCTCAGAGCTCTTCAGTTTTGGCCTCATCTGAAGAGATTACCGTTTATTTGTTTTCAGACAATGTCACAACCATGGCGTATGTCAATCATCAAGGTGGGACTCACAGTCCTCAAGCTATGAAATAAGTATTTCTGATACTTGCATGGGCGGAATCCAGCTCCTGTCTAATCTCTGTGGTCCATATCCCAGGTATAGACAATTGGGAAGCGGATTATCTCAGTCATCAGACTTTACATACGAGAGAATGGTCTCTTCACCCAGATGTGTTTCTTCAGATTGTTCAGATGTGGGGGCTTCGGGAAATAGATCTGATGGCTTCTCATCTAAACAAGAAACTTCCCAGGTATCAGTCCAGGTCCAGGGATCCTCAGGCGGAAGCAGTGGATGCGTTGTCACTTCCTTGGAATTATCAACCTGCTTATGTCTTTCCGCCTCTAGTTCTTCTTCCAAGAGTGATTTCCAAAATCATAATGGAGCGTTCATTTGTACTGCTGTGGCTCCAGCATGGCCACACAGGTTTTTGTATGCGGATCTTGTTTGGATGTCCAGTTGCCAACCATGGCCACTTCCGTTAAGGCCAGACCTTCTATCTCAAGGCCCATTTTTCCAACAGGATCTCAAATCATTAAATTTGAAGGTATGGAGATTGAACGCCTAGTGCTTAGTCATAGAGGTTTCTCTGACTCAGTGATTAATACCATGTTGCAGCCTCGCAAATCTGTGTCTAGAAAGATTTATTACCGAGTTTGGAAGACATACATTTCATGGTGTTCTTCTCAAATTCTCTTGGCATTCTTTTAGAATTCCTAGAATTTTACAGTTTCTTCAGGATGGTTTGGATAAGGGTTTGTCTGCAAGTTCCTTGAAAGGACAAATCTCTGCTCTTTCTGTTCTGTTTCACAGAAAAATTGCTAATCTTCCTGATATTCATTGTTTTGTACAGGCTTTGGTTCGTATCAAGCCTGTCATTAAGTCAATTTCTCCTCATTGGAGTCTTAATTTGGTTTTGAGGGCTTTACAGGCTCATCTGTTTGAGCCTATGTATTCTCTGGACATTAAATTACTTTCATGGAAAGTATTGTTTCTTTTGGCCATCTCTTCTGCTAGAAGAGTTTCTGAATTATCTGCTCTTTCTTGTGAGTCTCCTTTTCTGATTTTTCATCAGGATAAGGCGGTTTTGCGGACATCATTTAAATTTTTACCTAAAGTTGTGAATTCCAACAACATTAGTAGAGAAATTGTTGTCCCTTTGTTGTGTCCTAATCCTAAGAATTCTTTGGAAAGATCTTTACATTCTTTGAATGTGGTAAGAGCTTTGAAATATTATGTTGAAGCCACTAAAGATTTCAGAAAGACTTCTAGTCTATTTGTTATCTTTTCTGGTTCTAGGAAAGGTCAGAAGGCTTCTGCCATTTCTTTGGTGTCTTGGTTAAAGCTTTTGATTCATCATGCTTATTTGGAGTCGGGTAAATCCCCGCCTTAGAGGATTACAGCTCATTCTACTAGGTCAGTTTCTACTTCCTGGGCTTTTAAGAATGAAGCTTCTGTTGATCAGATTTGCAAAGCAGCAACTTGGTCTTCTTGGCATACTTTTACTAAAGTCTACCATTTTGATGTTTTCTCTTCTTCAGAAGCAGTTTTTGGTAGAAAAGTACTTCAGGCAGCTGTTTCAGTTTGATTCTTCTGCTTATAATTTCAGTATTTTTCATTAAAAAGATTAAAACTTTTGATTTGGGTTGTGGATTCTTTTTTCAGCGGAATTGGCTGTCTTTATTTGTATCCATTCCTCTCTAGTGACTCTTGCGTGGAGTTCCACATCTTGGGTATTTGCTATCCCATACGTCACTAGCTCATGGACTCTTGCCAATTACATGAAAGAAAAAATAATTTATGTAAGAACTTACCTGATAAATTAATTTCTTTCATATTGGCAAGAGTCCATGAGGCCCACCCTTTTTGTGGTGGTTATGCTTTTTTTGTATAAAGCACAATTATTCCAATTCCTTGTTGATGCTTTCGCTCCTTCTTATCACCCCACTTCTTGGCTATTCGTTAAACTGAATTGTGGGTGTGGTGGGGGGTGTTATTTATAGGCATTTTGAGGTTCGGGAAACTTTGCCCCTCCTGGTAGGAATGTATATCCTATACATCACTAGCTCATGGACTCTTGCCAATATGAAAGAAATTAATTTATCAGGTAAGTACTTACATAAATTATGTTCTTTATAAGGCCCTCCAACTTTTTATCCATAGGGTCTTTAAAAGCACAACTGTCCTCAATAGGAATAGTAGTACCCTTAGCCAGGTCCCTCCACCTTAGGGACTGTTTGCCAAGAGTCCCGGACAGTGTCAGCTATGGGATACATTTTCTTAAAATTAGGAGAAGGTGAGAACGGGATACCCGGTCTTTCCCATTCCCGCGTAATATTTTCCGAGATTCTCTTAGGAACCGGAAAAACATCAGAGTAAGCAGGCACCTCTAAGTATCTGTCCATCTTACACAATTTCTCTGGCGGTACCACAATAGAGTCACAGTCATCAAGAGTCGCTAAAACCTCCCGAAGTAACAGGCGGAGGTGTTTAAGCTTAAATCTGAAGGACATGACGTCCAAGTCCGTCTGAGGTAACACGCTTCCCGAATCGGAAAGTTCCCCCTCAGACAGAAGTTCCTGGGACCCCCAATTCAGATCCCTGTGAGGGTACATCGGAAATAGCCATCAAAGTATCAGAAGTCGCAGGATTCGGAATGGTTTCTGTCCTACTGTGTTTGCCCTGCAACACTGGCAACTTAGATAAAACTTCTGTAAGGGTAGATGACATAACTGCAGCCATATCCTGCAGAGTAAATGAAGTGGACGCGGTTGAAGAACACGGCGTCGCTTGGGTGGACGTTAAAGGTTGTGACACTTGGGGAGAAGATAGCGGCATACCCTGATTCTCATCAGTCTGAGAAGCATCCTTAGACATACTTGCATTAAAGAAAAATCTGTTCTTTACATTGTAAGGTCCTTTCAGTACACGAGGGACAAAAAGTAAGAGGGGTTTCCACATTGGCATCTAAACACATAGAACAGGTACTTTCCTGAAGTTCAGACATGTTAAACAGACTAGCAATAGCAATAATAGTCATTCTCTACTTGATATATTTAACTCTGAAGTCAAATAATATAGTCAAGATGTGCCATGCTAATAGACTCATACCCAAAAAGACTGAGTGCTGTAATAAAATCAAAAGTTGCTTCAACAAAGTTTTAATTTAAGGGTGTGCACACTTATGCAACCATATTTTATTTTTTTATTTTTACTTCCCTTCACCTAAAATATTTCAGTTTGTTTTTCAATTTAGTTGCATAGTTTATAGGTCACATTAAAGGTGGAAAAAGTTCTGAAATGATTTATCTTTGTCTCATTTTGTACATCACAGAAACCTGACATTTTAACAGGGGTGTGTAGACTTTTTATATCCACTGTATATATATATATATATATATCAATAATTATAAATTTCCTGCGTTGTGTTTGCATTTGTTTGATATCCATGAGAGCAGACTTTTTATGTGTATTTTTCTCCTGTTAAGTGTGGTCAGTCCACGGGTCATCATTACTTCTGGGATATTATCTCCTCCCCTACAGGAAGTGCAAGAGGATTCACCCAGCAGAGCTGCTATATAGCTCCTCCCCTCTACGTCACCTCCAGTCATTCTCTTGCACCCAACGAATAGATAGGATGTGTGAGAGGACTGTGGTGATTTAATTAGTTTATTACCTTCAATCAAAAGTTTGTTATTTTATAATAGCACCGGAGTGTGTTATTCATTCTCTGGTAGAATTTGAAGAAGAATCTACCTGAGTTTTTTTCTATGATTTTAGCCGGAGTAGTTAAGATCATATTGCTGTTTCTCGGCCATCTGAGGAGAGGTAAACTTCAGATCAGGGGACAGCGGGCAGATTAATCTGCAAAGAGGTATGTAGCAGTTTGTTATTTTCTGACATGGAATTGATGAGAAAATCCTGCCATACCGTTATAATTTAAACTCAGCCTTAAATGCAGTAGATGTAGCTGGTATCAGGCTGTCATGTATGTATATTTTACACTTCAGTATTCTGGGGGATGGTACTTCACTGGATTTATACTGTATGCATAGACTTAACCTAATTTGCAGGGACTTGCAATAGGTTTTAAATAACAATTAATTTATTGAGGTTAAACGTTTTTTTGCTGGCATGTAAAAACGTTTATTTCTCTGAGGTACTGGGTGAAAAAATGTTTTGGGCACTATTTTTTCCACTTGGCAATAGTTTTGTTTAATTTAAAGCAGTTCACTGATCTCTCTCACTGTTATGTGTGAGGGGGAGGGGCCATTTTTGGCGCTTTTACTACGCATCAAAAAACTCAGTCAGAGGTTCATTTTCTTCCTGCATGATCCGGTTCATCTCTACAGAACTCAGGGATCTCCAAAGCCTTTTTTGAGGGAGGTAATCATCACAGCAGAGCTGTGAAGAGTGTAGTTGACTGTGATAAAAAACGTTTGTTTGTGTATTTTTTCTGCTGCCAGGGTTAGTTATCCTTGCTAATGGGAACAATCCTTTGCTAAAATTGTTTATTTCTTACAAAGATTTGATGCTATAACTTAATTATTTTCAACTGTCATAATTTTTTCTGTGCTTCTTATAGGCACAGTTCGTTTTCATATTATTGTAAATTACTTAAAAAAGCATTTCCAAGTTGCTAGTTAATTGCTAGTGTGTTAAACATGTCTGATTCAGAGGAAGATACATGTGCTATATGTGCTAATGCCAAAGTGGAGCCCAATAGAAATTTATGTACTAACTGTATTGATGCTACTTTAAATAAAAGTCAATCTGTACAAATTGAACATATTTCACCAGACAACGAGGGGAGAGTTATGCCGACTAACTCGCCTCACGTGTCAGTACCTACATCTCCCGCTCGAGAGGTGCGTGATATTGTAGCGCCGAGTACATCTGGGCGGCCATTTCAAATCACATTACAGGATATGGCTACTGTTATGACTGAAGTTTTGGCTAAATTACCAGAACTTAGAGGCAAGCGTGATCACTCTGGGGTGAGAACAGAGTGCGCTGATAATATTAGGGCCATGTCAGACACTGCGTCACAGGCGGCAGAACATGAGGACGGAGAACTTCATTCTGTGGGTGACGGTTCTGATCCAAATAGATTGGATTCAGATATTTCAAATTTTAAATTTAAGCTGGAAAACCTCCGTGTATTACTAGGGGAGGTGTTAGCGGCTCTGAATGATTGTAACACAGTTGCAATACCAGAGAAAATGTGTAGGTTGGATAAATATTTTGCGGTACCGGCGAGTACTGATGTTTTTCCTATACCTAAGAGACTTACTGAAATTGTTACTAAGGAGTGGGATAGGCCCGGTGTACCGTTCTCACCCCCTCCGATATTTAGAAAAATGTTTCCAATAGACGCCACCACACGGGACTTATGGCAAACGGTCCCTAAGGTGGAGGGAGCAGTTTCTACTTTAGCTAAGCGTACCACTATCCCGGTGGAGGATAGCTGTGCCTTTTAAGATCCAATGGATAAAAAATTAGAGGGTTACCTTAAGAAAATGTTTGTTCAACAAGGTTTTATATTGCAACCTCTTGCATGTATTGCGCCTGTCACGGCTGCAGCAGCATTTTGGTTTGAGTCTCTGGAAGAGACACTTCAATCATCTACACTAGATGAGATTACAGACAAACTTAAAGCCCTTAAGTTAGCTAACTCATTTATTTCAGATGCCGTAGTACATTTAACTAAACTTACGGCTAAGAATTCCGGATTTGCCATTCAGGCACGCAGAGCACTGTGGCTAAAATCCTGGTCAGCTGATGTTACTTCTAAATCTAAATTGCTTAATATACCTTTCAAAGGGCAAACCTTGTTCGGGCCCGGGTTGAAGGAGATTATCGCTGACATTACAGGAGGTAAAGGCCATGCCCTGCCTCAGGACAAAGCCAAACCTAGGGCTAGACAGTCTAATTTTCGTTCCTTTCGTAATTTCAAAGCAGGAACAGCATCAACCTCCTCTGCACCAAAACAGGAAGGAGCTGTTGCTCGCTACAGACAAGGCTGGAAACCTAACCAGTCCTGGAACAAGGGCAAGCAGGCCAGGAAACCTGCTGCTGCCCCTAAGACAGCATGAATCGAGGGCCCCCGATCCGGGACCGGATCTAGTAGGGGGCAGACTTTCTCTCTTCGCCCAGGCTTGGGCAAGAGATGTTCAGGATCCCTGGGCGTTAGAGATCATATCTCAGGGATACCTTCTGGACTTCAAATCCTCTCCCCCAAGAGGGAGATTTCATCTGTCAAGGTTATCAACAAACCAAATAAAGAAAGCAGCGTTCCTACGCTGCGTACAAGATCTTTTATTAATGGGAGTGATCCATCCAGTTCCGCGGTCGGAACAAGGACAAGGGTTTTACTCAAATCTGTTTGTAGTTCCCAAAAAAGAGGGAACTTTCAGGCCAATCTTGGATTTAAAGATCCTAAACAAATTCCTAAGAGTTCCATCGTTCAAGATGGAAACGATTCGAACAATTTTGCCCATGATCCAAGAGGGTCAGTACATGACCACAGTGGATTTAAAGGATGCTTACCTTCACATACCGATTCACAGAAATCATTACCGGTATCTAAGGTTTGCCTTTCTAGACAGGCATTACCAGTTTGTAGCTCTTCCATTCGGACTGGCTCCAAGAATCTTCACAAAGGTTCTGGGTACTCTTCTGGCGGTACTAAGACCGTGAGGAATTTCGGTAGCTCCGTACCTAGACGACATCCTGATACAAGCTTCAAGCTTTCAAACTGCCAAGTCTCATACAGAGTTAGTACTGGCATTTCTAAGGTCGCATGGATGGAAGGTGAACGAAAAGAAGAGTTCTCTCTTTCCACTCACAAGAGTTCCCTTCTTGGGGACTCTGATAGATTCTGTAGAAATGAAGATTTACCTGACAGAAGACAGGTTAACAAAGCTTCAAAATGCATGCCGTGTCCTTCATTCCATTCAACACCCGTCAGTAGCTCAATGCATGGAGGTGATCGGCTTAATGGTAGCGGCAATGGACGTAGTACCTTTTGCACGCCTACATCTCAGACCGCTGCAATTGTGCATGCTAAGTCAGTGGAATGGGGATTACTCAGATTTGTCCCCCACTCTGAATCTGAATCAAGAGACCAGAAACTCTCTTCTATGGTGGCTTTATCGGCCACACCTGTCCAGGGGGATTCCATTCAGCAGGCCAGACTGGACAATTGTAACAACAGACGCCAGCCTACTAGGTTGGGGCGCTGTCTGGAATTCTCTGAAGGCTCAGGGACTATGGAATCAGGAGGAGTGTCTCCTTCCAATAAACATTCTGGAATTGAGAGCAGTTCTCAATGCCCTTCTGGCTTGGCCCCAGTTGACAACTCGGGGGTTCATCAGGTTTCAGTCGGACAACATCACGACTGTAGCTTACATCAACCATCAGGGAGGGACAAGAAGCTCCCTAGCAATGATGGAAGTATCAAAGATAATTCGCTGGGCAGAGTCTCACTCTTGCCACCTGTCTGCAATCCACATCCCGGGAGTGGAGAACTGGGAGGCGGATTTCTTAAGTCGTCAGACTTTTCATCCGGGGGAGTGGGAACTTCATCCGGAGGTCTTTGCCCAGATACTTCGACGTTGGGGCAAACCAGAGATAGATCTCATGGCGTCTCGTCAGAACGCCAAGCTTCCTCGCTACGGGTCCAGATCCAGGGATCCGGGAGCGGTTCTGATAGATGCTTTGACAGCACCTTGGACCTTCGGGATGGCTTATGTGTTTCCACCCTTCCCGATGCTTCCTCGATTGATTGCCAGAATCAAACAGGAGAGAGCATCAGTGATTCTAATAGCACCTGCATGGCCACGCAGGACTTGGTATGCAGATCTAGTGGACATGTCATCCTGTCCGCCTTGGTCTCTACCTCTGAAACAGGACCTTCTGATCCAGGGTCCATTCAAACATCAAAATCTAACTTCTCTGAAGCTGACTGCTTGGAAATTGAACGCTTGATTTTATCAAAACGTGGGTTTTCTGAGCCAGTTATTGATACCTTAATACAGGCTAGGAAGCCTGTTACCAGAAGGATTTACCATAAAATATGGCGTAAATACTTATATTGGTGCGAATCCAAGAGTTACTCATGGAGTAAGGTTAGGATTCCAAGGATATTGTCTTTTCTACAAGAAGGTTTAGAAAAGGGGTTATCCGCTAGTTCTTTAAAGGGACAGATTTCAGCTCTGTCCATTCTTTTACACAAACGTCTGTCAGAAGTTCCGGACGTTCAAGCTTTTTGTCAGGCTTTAGCTAGGATCAAGCCTGTGTTTAAAACTGTTGCTCCGCCATGGAGTTTGAACTTAGTTCTTAATGTTTTACAGGGTGTTCCGTTTGAACCCCTTCATTCCATTGATATCAAGTTGTTATCTTGGAAAGTTCTGTTTTTAATGGCTATTTCCTCGGCTCGAAGAGTCTCTGAGTTATCTGCCTTACATTGTGATTCTCCTTATCTGATTTTTCATTCAGACAAGGTAGTTCTGCGTACTAAACCTGGGTTCCTACCTAAGGTGGTCACTAACAGGAATATCAATCAAGAGATTGTTGTTCCATCCTTGTGTCCTAATCCTTCCTCGAAGAAGGAACGTCTGCTACACAATCTAGATGTAGTCCGTGCCCTGAAATTTTATCTACAGGCAACTAAGGAGTTTCGTCAAACGTCTTCCGTGTTTGTCGTTTATTCTGGCCAGAGGAGAGGTCAAAAAGCTTCGGCTACCTCTCTCTCGTTTTGGCTTCGTAGCATAATACGATTAGCCTATGAGACTGCTGGACAGCAGCCTCCTGAAAGAATTACAGCTCATTCTACTAGAGCTGTGGCTTCCACTTGGGCCTTTAAGAATGAGGCTTCTGTTGAACAGATTTGCAAGGCTGCAACTTGGTCTTCTCTTCATACTTTTTCCAAATTTTACAAATTTGACACTTTTGCTTCTTCGGAGGCTGTTTTTGGGAGAAAGGTTCTTCAGGCAGTGGTTCCCTCCGTATAAAGAGCCTGCCTGTCCCTCCCGTCATCCGTGTACTTTTGCTTTGGTATTGGTATCCCAGAAGTAATGATGACCCGTGGACTGACCACACTTAACAGGAGAAAACAAAATTTATGCTTACCTGATAAATTCATTTCTCCTGTAGTGTGGTCAGTCCACGGCCCGCCCTGTTTTTTATGGCAGGCTAAAAAATTTTTTGGATTATACTCCAGTCACCACTACACCCTTGGGCTTCTCCTTTCTCGTTGGTCCTTTGGTCGAATGACTGGAGGTGACGTAGAGGGGAGGAGCTATATAGCAGCTCTGCTGGGTGAATCCTCTTGCACTTCCTGTAGGGGAGGAGATAATATCCCAGAAGTAATGATGACCCGTGGACTGACCACACTACAGGAGAAATGAATTTATCAGGTAAGCATAAATTTTGTTTTTTAACAAAAGATCACAAGGTTAAACAATAAAGGCACTTTTTCACAGCCTTCTTTGCTCATATTTACCAAGGGTGCCAATATTAGTGCATGTCACTGTATGTATTTTAGATTATAGTAAAGAACATTAAATACAACTTTTAATTTTCTTTAAGATGTTAAATAAGTTTATCAAAAGACTGACCCTGCAATATGCTACACTGAATGCTTGATCACTTCATTTATATCTGCCTCTAATAAGTTACAGCTAAGGAGATAATATACACATACCTTCAAGGGCTATGTGACACAAATTCAAATACTTTTACATATTTTCAAACTTTAATTTTGGGTGCAAATAATTTCCAATATGGTTCTAAATTGCTTCTATGTATTATGTACACATAAAAATGGCTTTAAAGGGGACATTAAACATCTCTTCCCTTTGTGTAAAAGGTGTTCTTGGTGCCACACTGCCTAAAGAAGCCAAAAAACAAAACCTGTAACCTGGGTTTTCAAAGCACTGCAAATTGCCTAACCAGCTATTTGATTTGCAGCATTTGCAGGTTACAGAATTTGCTTTTTGGCCTCTCTAGGGGGAGTGGAACAAACGCAATCTTTCGCTTATATAACATTTGCATCTGCTCTGCTTGAGACATGAAAACTGAAACGAGAGGCCACATTTTAAAAAGTTTTATACCTAGGATTGCTAGATGTCCTCCATTACTGGGCACATGGGGGCAGGGATAGGCAAGGTGTCCGTACACGCACACTGGTGTCCGTGACAAGCTCTTGCAGTTTCCACCGCAACCTTAGTATATCTTTTCTTTCTGATTAAATAATAGGAAGAAGAAAAAATTGTAGTGTGAATAAAGTTAGTTGCTCTCTCCCCCCCTCTCTTTTGCTCTCTTCTCCCCCCCCCTCTTTTGCTCTCTCCCCCCCCTGCCTCTCTTTTGCGCTCTCTCCCCTCTTTTGCTCTCTCCCCTCTTTTGCTCTCCCCCCCTTTTGCTCTCTAATCCCCCTTTTGCTCTCACATGTTTTGCTCTCTCCCCCCTCTCTTTTGCTCTCTCTCCCCCTTCTCTTTTGCTCTCTCTCCCCCCTCTCCTTTGCTCTCTCTCCCCCCTCTCCTTTGCTCTCTCTCCCCCCTCTCTTTTGATCTCTTTCCCCCTTCTTTTGATCTCTCTCATCCTTCTTTTGATCTCTCTCCCCCTTCTTTTGATCTTTCTCCCCCCCTCTTTTGCTCTGTCTCCCCACCTCTCTTTTGCTCTGTCTCCCCACCTCTCTTTTGCTCTCTCTCCCCTATTTTGCTGTCTCCTACCTCTTTTTCCCTCCTCTTTTGCTCTCTCCCCCCTCTCTTTTGCTCTCTCCTTTGCTCTCTCTCCCCCCTCTCTTTTACTCTCTCTCCCCCCTCTTTTTCTTTCCTCCCTCCTTTTTTGCTCTCTCCCCCCTCTCCTTTGCTCTCTCTTCCCCCTCTCTTTTGATCTCTCTCCCCCTTCTTTTGATCTCTCTCCCCCCTCTTTTGCTCTGTCCCCCCTCTTTTGCTCCCTCCCCCCTCTTTTGCTCTCTCCCCCCTCTTTTGCCCTTTCTCCTTCTCTCGTTTGCTCTCTCTTCACCTCTCTTTTGCGCTCTCTCTCTCCCTTTCTTTTGCTCTCTCCCCCTCTCTTTTGCTCTCTCTCTCCCCCCTCCTCTTTTGCTCTCTCCCCCCTCTTTTGCTCTCCCCCTCTCTCTCTTTTGCTCTCCCCCCTCTCTTTTGCTCTCTCTCCCCCTTTCTTTTGCTCTCTCTCCACCTCTCTTTTGCTCTCTCTCCACCTCTCTTTTGCTCTCTCTCCACCTCTCTTTTGCTCTCTCTCCATCTCTCTTTTTCTCTCTCTCCACCTCTCTTTTGCTCTCTCTCTCCACCTCTCTTTTGCTCTCTCTCTCCACCTCTCTTTTGCTCTCTCTCTCCACCTCTCTTTTGCTCTCTCTCTCCACCTCTTTTGCTCTCTCTCCACCTCTCTTTTGCTCTCTCTCTCCACCTCTCTTTTGCTCTCTCTCTCCACCTCTCTTTTGCGCTCTCTCTCCACCTCTCTTTTGCTTTATCTTTCTCCACCTATCTTTTGCTCTCTCTCTCTCCACCTCTCTTTTTCTCTCTCTCTCCACCTCTCTTTTGCTCTCTCTCTCCACCTCTCTTTTGCTCTCTCTCCACCTCTCTTTTGCTCTCTCTCTCCACCTCTCTTTTGCTTTCTCTCTCTCCACCTCTCTTTTGCTTTCTCTCTCTCCACCTCTCTTTTGCTCTCTCTCTCTCCACCTCTCTTTTGCTCTCTCTCTCTCCACCTCTCTTTTGCTCTCTCTCTCCACCTCTCTTTTGCTCTCTCTTTCCACCTCTCTTTTGCTCTCTCTCTCCACCTCTCTTTTGATCTCTCTCTCCACCTCTCTTTTGCTCTCTCTCTCCACCTCTCTTTTGCTCTTTCTCCCCTCCTCTTTTCCTCTCTCTCCCCCCTCTCTTTTGCTCTCTCTCCCCCCTCTCTTTTGCTTTCTCTCTTCCTCTCTTTGGCGCTCACGGCCCTGCCCACCCATTGTCACGTCCATCACGCCCCTTGTCACGCCCGGCCCTGCCCACATCACGCCCACCGTTCTCGCTGCGGATATCAGCTGCAGGTCAGTTTGTAGAAGGACATGTGTGTTTGTCCTTGCGCAGTCTCTACTGTGCATGACAGCTTAGGACAAACACACTTGGCCTTTTATGTTATAGGATAGGAAACACAAGGATACCAAATTTACCGTATAGTGGTTATATTGCAAAAAAAACATTTTTCACTACTATAAATTTCTCTATTATAAATGTAAAGTGTACAGTCACAACCAAGGTTTCGCCAATGGTCTATTGATATAGGAAGGAAAAAAGACAAAAAAAACGGAAAAAAACCACCACTATATTCGCAGTAAGTCTTCAGAAATAAGATCATAGTACTGATACGTAAAGATTCAATGCTTGCCATGGACATCAATTTACAATACAATGCAAAAATGCACTACTCCTAGTTTCCATTGACATTAATCTGCCGCTTTAACTTATGAAATCTAGTCAGAAAAGGAGACCACCACAATAATATACAGTAACATATATATCAAAAATGCTCTCTCTCCCACCTCTCTTTTGCTCTCTCTCTCCTCCTCTTTTCCTCTCTCTCCCCCCTCTCTTTTGCTCTCTCTCCCCCCCCCCCCTCTCTTTTGCTTTCTCTCTTCCTCTCTTTGGGGCTCACAGCCCTGCCCACCCATTGTCACATCCGTCACGCCCCTTGTCATGCCCAGCCCTGCCCACATCACGCCCACCGTTCTCGCTGCAAAGATCAGCTGTAGGCCAGTTTGTAGAAGGACATGTGTGTTTGTCCTTGCGCAGTCTCTACTATGCATGACAGCTTAGGACAAACATACTTGGCCTTTTATATTATAGGATAGGAAACACAAGGATACCAAATTTACCGTATAGTGGTTATATTGCAAAAAAACATTTTTCACTACTATAAATTTCTCTATTATAAATGTAAAGTGTACAGTCACAACCAAGGCTTCGCCAATGGTCTATTGATATAGGAAGAAAAAAGACAAAAAAAAAACGGAAAAAAACACCACTATAGTCGCAGTAAGTCTTCAGAAATAAGATCATAGTACTGATACGTAAAGATTCAATGCTTGCCATGGACATCAAATTACAATACAATGCAAAAATGCACTACTCCTAGTTTCCACTGACATTAATCTGCCGCTTTAACTTATGAAACCTAGTCAGAAAAGGAGACCACCACAATAATATAACATATATATATAAAAAATGTGGATTTTGTACATAAATCTTTGAGATACAATATATCCAAGTGGATACTCCTAAAATAACATTATAGTAAGATTATAGCCCCATTCAAGAAATTGCCATTTGAGAAGTAATACAGTAACTTAAAACAATTACCATGGTGCTTGGCTATTGTAGGATCTAGTGAATATACAAAAGTTGCCAAAAGAAATAACATTATGGTCATATAAATATAAGCATATTAATATTTACTTACTGGCTGATAGTTGAGATAATGGCCTACCACTCAAGCATATTTAAGTTGTACAATTGTTGGCAAGTTTTGAGGCACATATTAATAGAAGCAAGGGGGGGGAGGGAGAAAACCCCTTTCAACTAAACCTTTTCCCCCTCCTACAGTCATCATGTGCCCACTCCACAGGTAATATCCCCTCCTGTACCCAGGATACAAAAAGGCTAGATTTCCTAAGGGAAGCAATAAGTTGTAATTGAGTCTCCAATGGAAAGGTTTTGATTATATTTTCCCATTAATACAAATATTTTTGTATTGTAAAATTGTTCTAGCATTATCAAATGTATTATTGCCTTCTTAAATTGTACAAAGGAAGGGTGCTTCTTGGCCTTCCGATTGTCTAGAATCAAATTTTGCCCTGCAAGGATGTATATATTGATAGATTTAGAAGCCCTAAGTCTGTGGGAGTTGCATAAGAAGAAGATATCTTGTAATGTAATTTCCCTATTGAGTATTGAATTCAGCCAGAAATTGACTTTGGCCCAAATTTGTTTAATTTTAGGACAGGACAATAAACAATGGATCAAGTTTCCCTGACTATTGTTACATTTGTGACAATTTGTAATATTATTGGGGTCTTCACAAACTCTCCTCACCTCTGCAGGTCCTGAGAACGCTATAGTTCTGACGAAAAGCGGAAGTGGAACAGTCCACACACCACAGCTAATAGGTGTGCAGGCTGAAACGGCCAAACAAATCCAAAAAAGAAGGGGTACAGCCGCACAGTAAGAGGCACCAAAAGCAAGGGCTGGTAAATACAGAAAAATCTTTATTGCATCCGGTTAAAATATAAGATACATGGGGGAAACTGCTTCTGCTCCAGCAACAGGAGCAGAAGCAGTTTGCAGCAGCTCTGCTCTAATAATACTAAGAATTAGCTACAAGGGTGATATTTTCAGTAGAATCTGTCCAAATCCCAACCTGTGGGCAACTGTGTATTGAGGAGGATCAATTTTCACAAAAATTTGCAAAGTTTGAGTAAGATCGTAGCGGGCCGGTTCACAGAACCAGAGAAAAAGTAGGAAAGGCCGGGGCTGCGGCCTACACCGGACCCCAGATCACAGTTCGCCACCGGCGGAAAAAAGAAGAAAATTGGATTGTCTCAGATCTAAGGGCTTCACCGGACATGCACCAGAGGATTGGGGTAAGAACCCACTATTTTTATTCCCAATTTTTGATTGAAAAAGACATAACAGCTCAGAGATCACAGAGTTTAGCTGCGGTTCTCTAACAGCAACTGGAGGTGAAATACAGTTAAGATACACTTGGGGAGACTGCTGGCTTGTTCTGGGGACTTGCAAATCATAATTACTACATAGACTGAGGGGCAAGAGGATACAGGAGAGGGGCTTGTGGCGGGAAAGTCACCATTTTCTATCTGTCCTGTACACATCACTTCATCATCAAAGCCCAAATAATTTGCAAGAGTATTTATAGTGTCTGGAGTGCTAACCTAATAGAACTTTTTATATTCTCACTAAAAAGACTGCTAATCTGATAGCTTGTGCAACATTACAGCGTAACACAGTACAACAGCTTTGAGTTCTTGGAACTTTAAAAATAACTAGATTTTTATCTCTCCCCCCTTTCCTGCCATCCTCTGTGGTGGTGGGTCATATCCCCAATTCCTTCTTCCGTGATCGTCCTGTGAGGACAAAGCTCCTGGGGAGAGAGATTATATGGCAGGACAAACTTAAGTAACTTGCAATACCTGAGAGGAGTGTTTGCTACAGTTGAAGGACTTTACAGACACTGGTTGCCCCTTCCCTAGCCCCACAGGAGTTAGTTGGGCCTGGGATACCAAGGGAGCAGCATTCAATAAGCCCCAAAAACTGGCACCCTCTAGATACATACTGATTTATAAGCTGCAACCTGTTCAACATATTGACATGAAGCTGAATTAAAAGCATATTCTACAAGCGGACTGAGTGGGAACCCTTTCCTATGCATTTATTATAACTGCCCTAAATATTGTGGTCTGCCAGTGCTTTGTTAATAATTATTGATTTCCAGTTTTTGTTATCAACTGTAATCTATCTAGTTTGCCATGATGAAAGGAAGAAATCAGTCAGTCAAAGACTGTCTCTCTAGATCTCAGCTTAAAAAAAACAAAGTGCTGGGGAACTATCTGTAGACGCAGATTCCCAACCATCCTCCCCAAAAAGCCCCCATACAGCTGCAGAGGGGGGTTCACAGAGTAGTGATCTCCTATTACAGATTAAGCAAATGTTTAAGGAAGAGATGAGGGCAGCTCTCTCAGAATTAAAACAAGATATATCAGAAATTGGAGATAGGACGGCAACTTTGGAGGATAACATGGACAATATTGCAGAAGAAATACCTATTTTGCAAAACACTATACAAACACAGCAGGAGCAAATACAGAAGTTGGAGGATGCATTAGAGGATCTGGAGAACAGATCCAGAAGATCCAATATTAGAATTCGAAACCTGCCAAAATCATACAACAACTTACCAGATACATTGCTAAAAATATTTCAACAATTAGTACCGGATACAGATCCTTCATTGTTTCTGATGGACAGAGCACACAGAGCACTGGCCAGACCACCCGCTACAGCGACAGCAAGAGATGTGATCACCAAGTTACATTATTATCATATCAAGGACCAAATCATGCAAGCAGTACGCAATGTTCCTAGAATAACTTTTGAAGGTCATGCCTTGCAGCTTTTCACAGATCTTTCGCCAACTACCTCAGGTGGAGAAGAGAGCTCAAACCAGTGGTTTCAGTGTTAATCAAGGCACAGATCAAATATCGTTGGGGTTTCCCATTCAAGCTTAATTTTCATGTATGAGAAGTCATCATACTCTTGTTCATCTCTTTCAGAGGGACAAAGCATTTTGGAGAAACTAAAGCTAGAGAAAATAAACAAAGCAGAGTCCTCTTCCCCAAAGCCTCAACGTAAAACGATTACGAAAGAATGGACATCTGTGGGCAAGAACAGCAAAAATGCTCGGCCTAGTAGAAATCAGGAGAGTCCTACTTGAGGAGAGCAGTTGGGGACACTTTTGATATCCATTTTTGATACTTCAACTCTAATTCAACATGAGTGGAGAAACCAATAAAGAGTGGCTAATGTCATTATTCTTCATTCAGTTCACTGGTTCAGCTTGGAGTTCCTGGCGGACTTCTTTTCATGATAACCCTCTTGCTGGACCTTTCCCCTTGTCTTTCCTTTCCCCTTTCCCTTCCCACTGAGTCCGCTAACAGTTTTCTTACAGGTTTTTTCCTGGTTGTTTTTTGTTATCATTTTGTTATGTTCTCAAACCCGGATGTCGGGGTACAAATAATGTTGTTTGTATATTCAGTTCTACAGTTTTATGTTACTGTTGGCAATGTTTATTGTTTTTTCCTCGGCAGGTCAAGGTCTTCTAAGTCGTTGGTTTTCAGGTACCGAATGTATCAGAATGTGTTTAGGGTCCAATCCTTCTCTTGTCTATTGTATGCAGGTTCACGTCTCTTGTTAGGGAGAGGTGCACTATGGTTATTAAAAGAAATGTATAGCAATGTACACATGTTGAAAGCAGATATTAATCGTTACACATATGTCACTTAAGGTGCTTACGCATAATGTTAAAGGTCTTCATTCCAATGTAAAAAGACGAAAAGCCATTAGCATGTATAAATCCCTGGGGGCACACATTATTTTCATGCAGGAGACACATTTCACCAAGACAGCAACCCCTAAATATTGGGACAGAGCATATTCATTACAGTATCACGCCACTTGTAGTAAGAAAAAGTGTGGTGTCTCTATTATTATGCACAATAGTATCAATTTCCAGGAAGAAGAGTCTTTTATAGATACACAGGGTAGATACATAATTCTCAGAGGTAAAATTCATGACACCCCAGTGGTAATAGGTAATATCTATGCCCCTAATGAATCTCAGGCGCCTTTCTTGGCTAAACTCAGTAAGTTATTAACGTACTGGAAACAGTATAGGCTAATCATTGGGGGAGATTTTAACACGGTGGTAGACCCCGAAATGGACAGATCAGGGACGAGGTCAGCTTCTCAAAAACAGAAATTTAGAAAAGCACTATATGATTTTTTGTTAGATCACAACCTATTAGATAGCTGGAGAGTTCAAAATGGAAATAATAGGGATTATATCTTTTATTCCTCAGCCCATAAGGTTTATTCACAAATTGACCATATTCTTGTGAGCCAAATATTGGCACCATTAATTATGAAATCAGACATAATAGTTAGCACCTGGTCAGACCATAATGTGGTTTTGACGACACTTTCAGGCTTAATAGACCCGCTTAGAAACAAGAGTTGGCATTTGAACCCTACCCTTTTCAAAGATAAATTGTTTTTAGAGTTTTTGAAAAGGTAAATCTGAGTTTTTATTGGCTCTAATCAACAGTCAGTAAAAAATCCTTCATATGTGTGGGGGACGCTTAAGGCCTTTACGAGAGGCATATTAATTAGAGAATCTAGCTCCAAATTAAAAGCGGCACATGCTTATAGTGAGAGGCTAAAGGAAGAAATTAAGCAATTACACAATCTTCACTGCACCACTCAGAGCGCAAATACACTTAAAAGGCTAAATAGTAAAAGGGAGGAACTGGATAAATTGTTATCTCAGGAAGCATCTAGATCCTTAAAACTTATTGATACACAATATTTCATCCACGCTAACAAGCCTGACAGAATGTTAGCTTGTAGGCTGAAAGATATGACAAGGCTCACAACGGTCCCTCAGTTGCAGAAGCCAGATGGTTCTACCACTAACCATCCTCAAATTATAGCAGATAACTTTGCATCATATTACCAATCATTATATGCACTCCCTCGGGGAGACAGGAATCCCCGACAATTTGAAAACTACCAGGAATTTTTGGGCCATGACGATATGCCTAAGCTTGACGCAGATGATATAGATGGGCTAAATGCACCTATCACATTAGCTGAAATTAGACAAACAATCAAACACCTAAAAATCAATAAAGCACCTGGTCCAGATGGATACACTGGTATTTTTTATAAGACATTTCTAGACGAATTAGTCTCCTTATTAGTGAACACCTTTAACCATATGTTAAAAGGGGGATATATCCCGAAAGAATTCTTACTAGCTCGAATTTCAGTAATTCCGGGGCAAAAACAAGCAACACTGCAAAAATTATCGGCCTATATCTTTAATTAACCAAGACATAAAGATTTTCTCTAAAATTTTAGCCACCAGACTCAACAAACTAATGCCTAAACTAGTCCATCCGGATCAGGTGGGGTTCATAGCGAACAAGGAGGCCCCGGATAATGTGAGAAAGGTGATTGATTTGATTAATCTTGCGTCGGTTAAATGGATGCCTTCTCTGTTCCTTTCCTTGGACGCAGAGAAGGCATTCGACCGTATTTACTGGGACTACCTCGACAAGGTATTAGATGCATTTGGCATAACGGGAAACTTTAGAAAAGCGATCGCCACGATATACTCTCATCCCTCAGCATTTGTTAAAATTGCGGGGTATAAGTCAGGACCCATTGAAATTGCAAATGGTACTAGACAGGGATGCCCTCTCTCCCCGCTTCTATTTTCCCTGTGTATCGAACCTTTAGCAGCCAGCATCAGACGAAATGTAGATATTACAGGCATACATATAAAGGCAAAAGAATATAAAATCAGTCTTTTTGCAGATGACATTATTCTATCGATTACAAAGCCACTTATTTCTCTTCCAGTACTGTATTCCACTATAGATAAGTTTGCAGCAATATCAGGTTATAAAATAAACAATGATAAGTGTGAGGCTATTAGTGTAAATCTACCAGCACACACTAAAAAACTCATGGAGATTAATTTCTCTTTCTCATGGGCTGAGAAGGGAATGAGATATTTAGGAGTGATACTTACAAATAGGACTGAAGATCTGTATCAATTAAACTACACGCCTTTGATATCACAGATTAAAAACTTGCTACAGAAATGGGAAAAGTTGAAAATTTCGCTATATGGCAGAATAATTGGAATTAAAATGACAATTCTCCCAAAAATATTATACCTATTTAGATGCTTACCAGTCTCTGTGCCATCCAAAACACTCACACAACTCCAGAAGTATGTAATTTCGTTTATTTGGCAAGGTAAAAGAGCAAGAACTAATAGACAAACTCTCTGCAGAAGTAGAAGAGGGGGAGGGATGGGATTGCCAGATTTTCTAGCGTATTACCATGCGGCCCGGGTGGCTCAGACTGCGTTATGGCATAACAAGATTGATAATATTCAGTGGGTACAACTAGAGTCAGATATGGTTGGGGTGGAGCCAATTTATAAACTTTTATGGACTAATAGAACTCATAGGCCTAATATATGGAAAACTTTTGCAGCAGTAGCACACTCCGTCTCGCTATGGGACTCTTTGTCTACTAAATTTAAGCTAATCTCAGATACTTCTAAGGCAATGCCATTAATAACGCTATCTACTACACTTGACGTGGGGCTTCAGAATAAGTGGGCCAATAGGAGGCTGTACAGAATTGCTGACACTTTAAGGGGACAGAACTTTATGGACTTTAACACATATGCTAGCCTTAATGAACAGGATAGACCCAGTTGATATCAATACCTTCAGTTGAAGGCAAGAGTTTGCGAGGTGATAGGTAACTCATACAAAGGGAGCACCACATACTTAGAACAAATTTGCATAGCTGGACAGAGAATGAGAGGGACCATTGCTAAACTGTATGCCATTTTTAACTCTCCACCAAAGACTCATAAGCTTCCTTTTATGCAAAAGTGGGAAGAAGAATTTCAATTTACTTGGTCTTTAGAAAAATGGAATGATGTTTTGTTTAGGGGACCCTCCTTTTCCATATGCGCTCATTTAAAAGAAAATTACATGAAGACTGCTTTTCGTTGGTATTTTCACCCCTCGAGATTACATACATTGGAGATAGGTAATAGAAAATGTCTAAGAGGGTGTGATGAGTTAGGTACTTATTCACACGTGTGGTGGGACTGCCCACGGGTAGCAAATATCTGGTCACAAACCTTCAGTCTATTGGGCAACATTTTTGGGCGCACTTTAAGAGTATCGGCCTCTCAAGCCCTTCTGCATGAGCCTATTCCAGGGTTTAACAGGGCACGAAACAAGTTTATTTTTACCATCTTTACTATAGTAAGATTAACAATAGCCCAGTTTTGGAAAGTTGAGATCCCTAACTTTCAGATTATTCTAAATAAAATTGGTTACTACTACCAAATGAGTAATAATGCAGCTAACATGCTTGACACTGAAGAACAGTTTGTTTCTGTCTGGGAACCATGGATTATGTTTTCTGAATCCAGAGTTGTTAGTTAACAACCTAAGTTTCTGAGAGTATTTATTGCTTAATGAGTATTGGTTTATAATGTGACCTGAAATGTACGGTAAAATATATTGATGTTTATATGACATGCTGACCTGCCGAGATATACCTCAATGTGTTTCAAGTTATGTTGATGTAACTTTTGCATTTACTTTGTTATGTAATTAAGAAGAAAAATACAATAAAAATCTTTTCAATTAAAATATAAGATACATGGCCAAAGAACCTCCTGACTAGTTTTGTGCCCTCATAAGCACTTAATCATAGCAATATTATTGGGGTACCAACAGTGGTGGCCTTTCTTACCAATCCAAAACCTTTATTGATCACTACGCCTGGCATTAAAGGAAAATCCTTTCTTCATTTTATGAGGAGTTCGTTCAAGTGTTTTTGGCCTGCACCATTTAACAGGATATTATATAAAAACGAGATAGAATAATTCCCTTGCTTATATAGGTTGATTACGGAATCCAAATTCCATAGTTCCCAGTTAAGATTATATTTCCTTTTTAATTCATGATAGTAGTGTCTCAATTGCAAATATGCAAAGAAATTGTGTTTATGTAGTGTAAACTCACTAGAGAGCACCATGAAAACAGAATTTATGCTTACCTGATAAATTACTTTCTCCAACGGTGTGTCCGGTCCACGGCGTCATCCATAACTTGTGGGAATATTCTCTTCCCCAACAGGAAATGGCAAAGAGCACAGCAAAAGCTGTCCATATAGTCCCTCCTAGGCTCCGCCCACCCCAGTCATTCGACCGACGGACAGGAGAAAAACAGGAGAAACCATAGGGTGCCGTGGTGACTGTAGTTAAAGAAAGAAATTCATAAAACCTGATTAAAAAAACCAGGGCGGGCCGTGGACCGGACACACCGTTGGAGAAAGTAATTTATCAGGTAAGCATAAATTCTGTTTTCTCCAACATTGGTGTGTCCGGTCCACGGCGTCATCCATAACTTGTGGGAACCAATACCAAAGCTTTAGGACACGGATGAAGGGAGGGAGCCAATCAGGTTACCTAAACAGAAGGAACCACGGCTTGCAAAACCTTTCTCCCAAAAATAGCCTCCGAAGAAGCAAAAGTATCAAATTTGTAGAATTTGGCAAAAGTGTGCAGGGAAGACCAAGTCGCTGCCTTACATATCTGATCAACAGAAGCCTCATTCTTGAAGGCCCAAGAGGAAGCCACAGCCCTAGTAGAGTGAGCTGTGATGCGTTCGGGAGGCTGCCGTCCGGCAGTCTCGTAAGCCAATCGGATGATGCTTTTCAGCCAAAAGGAAAGAGAGGTAGCAGTAGCTTTTTGACCTCTCCTCTTGCCAGAATAAACGACAAACAGAGAAGACGTCTGAAATCCTTTGTTGCTTCTAAATAGAACTTTAAAGCACGAACTACATCTAAATTGTGTAACAAACGTTCCTTCTTTGAAACTGGATTCGGACACAAAGAAGGCACAACTATTTCCTGGTTAATACTCTTGTTGGAAACAACCTTTGGAAGGAAACCAGGTTTATTACGCAAAACAACCTTATCTGAAATGGAACACCAGATAGGGCGGATTACACTGCAGAGCAGATAACTCAGAAACTCTTCTAGCAGAAGAAATAGCAACCAAAAACAGAACTTTCCAAGATAACATCTTGATATCTATGGAATGTAGAGGTTCAAACGGAACCCCTTGAAGAACTGAAAGAACTAAATTCAGACTCCAGGGAGGAGTCAAAGGTCTGTAAACAGGCTTGATCCTGACCAAAGCCTGAACAAAGCTTGAACATCTGGCACAGCTGCCAGTCGTTTGTGTAACAAGACAGATAAAGCAGAAATCTGTCCCTTTAGAGAACTCGCTGATAATCCCTTATCCAAACCTTCTTGGAGAAAGGAAAGGATCCTAGGAATTTTGATCTTACTCCATGAGAATCCCTTGGATTCACACCAACAGATATATCTTTTCCATATTTTATGGTAAATTTTTCTAGTTACAGGTTTTCTGGCTTGTACCAGAGTATCTATCACAGAATCCGAAAACCCACGCTTAGATAAAATCAAGCGTTCAATTTCCAAGCCGTCAGCTGGAGGGAAACTAGATTTGGATGTTCGAATGGACCCTGTACTAGAAGATCCTGTCTCAAAGGTAGCTTCCATGGTGGAGCCGATGACATATTCACCAGGTCTGCATACCAAGTCCTGCGTGGCCACGCAGGAGCTATCAAGATCACCGAGGCCCTCTCCTGTTTGATCCTGGCTACCAGCCTGGGAATGAGAGGAAACGGTGGAAACACATAAGCTAGGTTGAAGGCCCAAGGCGCTACTAATGCATCCACTAGAGTCGCCTTGGGATTCCTGGATCTGGACCCGTAGCAAGGAACCTTGAAGTTCTGACGAGACGCCATCAGATCCATGTCTTGAATGCCCCATAATTGAGTCAACTGGGCAAATATCTCCGGGTGGAGTTCCCACTCCCCCGGAAGGAATGTCTGACGACTCAGATAATCCGCCTCCCAGTTTTCCACTCCTGGGATGTGGATCGCAGATAGGTGGCAGGAGTGATCCTCCGCCCATTTTATGATTTTGGTCACTTCTCTCATCGCCAGGGAACTCCTTGTTCCCCCCTGATGGTTGATGTAAGCAACAGTCGTCATGTTGTCTGATTGGAATCTTATGAATCTGGCCTTTGCTAGTTGAGGCCAAGCCCTGAGAGTATTGAATATCGCTCTCAGTTCCAGAATGTTTATCGGGAGAAGAGACTCTTCCCGAGACCATAGACCCTGAGCTTTCAGGGAGTCCCAGACCGCGCCCCAGCCCACTAGACTGGCGTCGGTTGTGACGATGACCCACTCTGGTCTGCGGAAGCTCATTCCCTGGGACAAGTGATCCTGGGTTAGCCACCAACGGAGTGAGTCTCTGGTCTTCTGATCTACTTGAATCACTGGAGAAACGTCTGTATAGTCCCCATTCCACTGTTTCAGCATGCACAGTTGTAATGGTCTTAGATGAATTTGCGCAAAAGGAACTATGTCCATTGCTGCAACCATCAACCCTACTACTTCCATGCACTGAGCTATGGAAGGTCGTGGAACAGAGTGAAGAACTTGACAAGCGTTTAGAAGCTTTGACTTTCTGACATCTGTCAGGAAAATCTTCATTTCTAAAGAATCTATTATTGTCCCCAAGAAAGGAACTCTTGTCGACGGAGACAGGGAACTTTTTTCTATGTTCACCTTCCACCCGTGAGATCTGAGAAAGGCCAGAACGATGTCTGTGTGAGCCTTTGCCTTGGAAAGAGACGACGCTTGTATCAGAATGTCGTCCAAGTAAGGTGCCACTGCAATGCCCTGAGAAACTACTTCTAGTGCCCAGGGATCCTGAACATCTCTTGCCCAAGCCTGAGCGAAGAGAGAGAGTCTGCCCCCTACTAGATCCGGTCCCGGATCGGGGGCTACTCCTTCATGCTGTTTTGGTAGCAGCAGCAGGCTTCTTGGCCTGCTTACCCTTGTTCCAGCCTTGCATCGGTTTCCAAGCTGGTTTGGTTTGCGAAGCATTACCCTCTTGTCTAGAGGCTGCAGAGTTGGAGGCCGGTCCGTTCCTGAAATTGCGAAAGGAACGAAAATTAGACTTATTCTTGGCCTTGAAAGGCCTATCTTGTGGGAGAGTGTGGCCCTTACCCCCAGTGATGTCTGAGATAATCTCTTTCAATTCTGGCCCAAAAAGGGTTTTACCCTTGAAAGGGATATTAAGCAATTTTGTATTGGAAGATACATCCGCTGACCAAGACTTTAGCCAGAGCGCTCTGCGCGCCACAATTGCAAACCCTGAATTTTTCGCCGCTAATCTAGCTAACTGCAAAGCGGCATCTAAAATAAAGGAATTAGCTAACTTAAGTGCGTGAATTCTGTCCATAACCTCCTCATACGGAGTCTCTCTACTGAGCGACTTTTCTAGTTCCTCGAACCAGAACCACGCTGCTGTAGTGACAGGAATAATTCACGAAATAGGTTGCAGGAGGTAACCTTGCTGTACAAAAATCTTTTTAAGCAAACCCTCCAATTTTTTATCCATAGGATCTTTGAAAGCACAATTATCCTCAATAGGAATAGTAGTGCGCTTGGCTAGTGTAGAAACTGCCCCCTCGACCTTAGGAACTGTCTGCCATAAGTCCTTTCTGGGGTCGACCATAGGAAATAATTTCTTAAATATAGGAGGGGGGACAAAAGGTATGCCGGGCTTCTCCCACTCCTTATTCACTATGTCCGCCACCCGCTTGGGTATAGGAAAAGCGTCGGGGTGCACCGGAACCTCTAGGAACTTGTCCATCTTGCACAATTTTTCTGGAATGACCAGGTTGTCACAATCATCCAGAGTAGATAGCACCTCCTTAAGCAGTGCGCGGAGATGCTCTAATTTAAACTTAAATGTCACAACATCAGGTTCTGCCTGTTGAGAAATTTTACCTGAATCAGAAATTTCCCCATCTGACAAAACCTCCCTCATGGCCACTTCAGATTGGTGTGAGGGTATGACAGAGCAATTATCATCAGCGCCCTCCTGCTCTACAGTGTTTAAAACAGAGCAATCGCGCTTTCTCTGAAATGCAGGCATTTTGGATAAAATATTTGCTATGGAGTTATCCATTACTGCCGTCAATTGTTGCATAGTAACAAGCATTGGCGCGCTAGAAGTACTAGGGGTCTCCTGCGTGGGCAAAACTGGTGTAGATCTTGCAACAATGTATCATGAAACACAGCACTCACTGCACAGCCAGGAACAGGTTTACCAAACCCAGTATTGATATATAGAGACAGAAATCGTTCCAGCTGGTGCAATAAAAGACTTTTATTTGTGCAAACAGGGATAAAGAAGCTTGAGAAAAGGCCAAGTGTGGGCCTGAAACGTCGCTTCTTTATCCCTGTTTGCACAAATAAAAGTCTTTTATTGCACCAGCTGGAACGATTTCTGTCTCTATATATCAAAACTGGTGTAGACACAGAAGGAGATGATGTAGAACTATGTCTACTCCCTTCATCTGATGAATCATCTTGGGCAACTTTACTATCTGTGGCAGTACTGTCCTTACTTTGTTTGGACGCTATGGCACAATTATCACACAATTTTGAAGGGGGAGACACATTGGCTTCCATACATACAGAACATAGTCTATCTGAAGGCACAGACATGTTAAACAGGCTTAAACTTGTCAATAAAGTACAAAAAACGATTTAAAACAAAACCGTTACTGTCTCTTTAAATTTTAAACAGGGCACACTTTTTTTACTGAATATGTGAAAAACTATGAAGGAATTGTTCAATTTTAACCAAATTTTCACCACAGTGTCCTAAAGTATTCAAAGCATTGCACCCCAAATTTCAGACCTTTAACCCTTAAAATGAGGAAACCGGAGCCGTTTACAGTTTTAACCCCTCTACAGTCCCAGCTACAGCCTTTGCTGCGACTTCACCAAACCCAGGGGGATATACGATACCAAATGAAGCCTTCTAGGAACCTTTTCAACTACTTCCAGACCCACACACATGCAGCTGCATGTCCTGCTCTCAAAAGTAACTGCGCAGTAATGGCGCGAAAATGAGGCTCTGCCTACTACAGAGAAGGCCCTTCCTGACTGGGAAGGTGTCTAAACCAGTGCCTGACGTAAAAAAACGTTCCCCAAAGTTATAAAGTGTGAATTTCAACATCAAGCTGTATAAAATGCCCAAATAAAGCAATCGATCTAGCCCATAAAAGTGTCTACCAGTTTTATAGCCCATATTAAGCCCTTTATTCTGTTTGAGACTAAGAAAATGGCTTACCGGTCCCCATGAGGGGAAATGACAGCCTTCCAGCATTACACAGTCTTGTTAGAAATATGGCTAGTCATACCTTAAGCAGAAAAGTCTGCCAACTGTTCCCCCCAACTGAAGTTATTTCATCTCAACAGTCCTATGTGGGAACAGAAACCGATTTTAGTTACTGCTGCTAAAATCATACTCCTCTCACAAACAGAACTCTTCATCCTTTTCTGTTTCAGAGTAAATAGTACATACCAGCACTATTTTAAAATAACAAACTCTTGATAGCAGAATAAAAAACTACAACTAAACACCACATACTCTTCACCATCTCCGTGGAGATGCTGCTTGTTCAGCGACAAAGAGAATGACTGGGGTGGGCGGAGCCTAGGAGGGACTATATGGAAAGCTTTTGCTGTGCTCTTTGCCATTTCCTGTTGGGGAAGAGAATATTCCCACAAGTTATGGATGACGCCGTGGACCGGACACACCAATGTTGGAGAAAGATTTGTTTACTGAAGCCCCTTCCCTAAATTGGATTATGTATTTCAGGCCTACATCCGCCCACTGTCTGAATACTGGAGAGGTAGTGCCTGGTAAGAACTCTGGGTTACCCAAGCAATAATCTAGAAAGGTGGTGATTAACTTCTAGTTCCTTGCAGCAATATTGCCACGCCAGGATAGAAATAAACAGAGAGCGCATCCACCTGTTTAGGAAGGTCTTTTCTATGACAGTGGATAATTGCCCCCAATGAGTAAGGTGCAACCGTGCCACTATTGTAGATTCTAAGTCTAAACTAGTTTCATACTCTTTTTCCTTTATCAAATCCGCTATATATTTAACTAAAGCTGATAGATTATAGAATCTAAGGTTGGGAAATGCCAGACCACCTGCAGTATAATGTAAAGTTAATTTTTGGGAAGAGTCGTATCCTTTTGTTCTGCCATAGAAATTTAGCCGACACACGATAGAAATATGTCAAGTCTTTGGCATGGATTATAAGAGGCCGATTCTGTAAAAGATAAAGAACAAGTTTGTCATATTTTGAAAAAAGGGAACAAAATTTAATTCATACCATCTTGTCGGATCTCTATTAATTTTAATCCCTAGATAATTTATTGTTTCAAAAATGTTAAAAGGACAAGAAGTAATTGGTGTTCTAGGAGGGATGATCTATAAGATTTCCGATTTTATAGGATTCATTTTATAGCCTGAAAATGAGCCAAAAAGATCTGCCAGGGTAAAAAAGTGTTTGATCGAATTTTCTTAAAAATACTAGCAGGTTAGCGTTAGTACCAGTTTAACTTGGCCCACACAGATGCCCGCCAACTCATTGCATGACAGGATTGCAAAGGGTTCTAAGGCTAAGTTGAACAACAAGGGTGACAAGGGACAACCTTAAAGGGACAGTATACACTCATTTTCATATAAATGCATGTAATAAACACTACTATAAAGAATAAGATGCACAGATACGGTTATAAAAATACAGTATAAAACTGTTTAAAAACTTACTTAGAAGCTCTCAGTTTAGCTCTACTGAAAAGGTAGTTGGAAAGCCCACTGCAAGTGGGAGATAAGACACTCCCCCCTCCACCTTCTTTTGCATATGAAAAACCCTTTACACAAACAGGAGCAAGCTGGAGAAGGTAGCTGACAGTATTCTTTTAAAACTTTGGGGCTTGGTTAGGAGTCTGAAAATCAGAGCAATGTTATTTAAAAATAAGCAAAACTATACATTTAAAAAACAAACAAACTATGGGCTATATAAATAGATCATCTACAAAACATTTATGCAAAGAAAAAATGAGTGCATAATGTCCCTTTAACGCGTCCTTTTTTCTAAAATGATATTGTTTGTCAATTCATAGTTAATCAAGAGATTGGATGACGGTTTATTGTACAATGTTTTAATTAAATTAAGAAAATTTCCCTGAAAGCTTCCAAGAAAGTAAAAAGGTGGTCCCAATTTATTAATTCAAAAGACTTTTAGGCATCTACAGAGAGAATAGCTAGATCTGGTTTATTTATGGGTTTATTCCCTTTTCTCTTATTCCAAAAATAATCTAGGATAGTCAGGACTTTGCATATTGTTTTGGCTATGTTTCTACCATTCGTGAAACCGGATTGGTCTTTAGTATATCTGCATTGATGGACATCAAAATTGTGTAGTCATTGTTGAGGAGTGATATAGGCCTATAGGAAGCCAATTTTTGTGGTTTTTGTCTTTTTTTTAAGAATCAAGGGGATTGTGGAGTGAGTGTAATATTGTGAGTTCATTTTGTTTTGAATAGAATATAGGTTACAGAGAGCCACAAAATGTATTGCGATTTGATCGTTTAATATTTTATACATCTCCACAGGGAGTTAATCTGGGCCCAGGGATTTGTTTAGTTTGCTTATCTTTATTTGTTTCAGAACTTCCTCTCGTGTAATCGGCCTATTTAATTCCGCAAGTTTTTGTTGTGCGATTTGGGGAGTTGGGAGTTTATGCCAGAAGTTATTTTTATTGTGTTTGTATCATCTTTAGAGTAAATATTTTTAAAATGATCATAGAATAATTCCCTGATTTCTTTGGGATCAGTAACTGTCCAACTATCTTGTTTCAATGATATAACGGCATTGTTGCTACGTCTATTTTTAATTAAAAGTGATAGATATTTAGCAGATATCCCATAGCTGCTGGAGAACTTTGTTTTCAGCTTCAGATCTTCCTGTATAGTTTTGTATTTTAAGAATAGATCTCTTTCCTGTCTTTTCTTAAACATAGTCATCCCAGCTCCTTTTTTGGGGGGGTTGCAATGTAGACTATATAACTATTACGCACTTGGCTCGCAACCTGATTAGACCAAGATTTTCCCCCTGATATAGGCTTTAAATGCTTCTATAAATATCTCGGGTTTGGATTTGTATTCACTATTATTAGCTGAATAGAGATACTACTTGTTGATTAGCTAATTGGAGAAATGTACATTATTTATCAGATGTCTAAGAAAAAAGAATCTTGAGAACCTTGCAGCAGGGTAGATATCCAGGGATAGTTGCATAGACATGACCGCATGATTCGAAATAGAGAAGTCTTTTATGTCTGTCTTTATATTTTTCCTTAGAAAAATATCTGAAACCAAAAATAAATCTATTCGTGAGAAGGTACCGTAAGTTTTGGATTCGCAAGAATAGACATGTTGATCCGGATTTTGTAAGCGCCAGATATCATGAGTTTTCTAAATCTGACATAAATCTTGAACAATCTATTATCCACTCTAGGATGAGCAGGAGAGAATCTATCTAAGAGTAATGATGGAGTCAAGTTGAAATCTCCTGCAATCACTAAGTTCTTGCCAATATACCTCATTAGCTTAGTTTTTAAATTTCTCCCAAAAGACCCCAAAAAATTTGTTGGATGCGTAAATATTGCATAAAATAAACTCTGTTTCTTGGATTTTGACTTCCAAGATTAAAAATCTACCCAGCGGATTAGGATCTTGTGCGACAATATCGTAATGTATATTTTTATAGAAAAGAATTGCAACTCCCCTTTTCCGACCACAGTATGGAGTGGATACAACGCCCCCCAACCCATTTTGATTTTAATTTGGCTGTTTCTAGTGGATCTAAGTGTGTCTCTTGTAAGAAAACTATATGGGGATGGAAGCTGTTTAAGTGTTTTAAAATCATTTTCCTTTTAATGGGGGAGGTTATACTGTACTTCCAACATTCCATGATAAAAAATGTAATTTATTAATACTCATACTCTATCTAAATTAAGAATACATATCTCCCTGTTACTATCCTGCACAGGTGGAAGGCAAAGGTTGTACAACTGCGACATCTCAGAAGGGGGGGGGGGGGGGACAGGCAAAGGAAAGGAGACAAAAAAAAGGGAGGGGAAAGAAAATATTAAAAGACCACGTAGTATTTCTGTTGAACAAGTAAAACTGTAATTAAAAAGAATAATTATTATTCAAGGTTCAGCTCTACACAGAGCTCTCAAGCCTCTTTAGGATTGTTTAGGGTTCTTTATCTGGACATTTAAATCAACCAAAATTTTGGCAGGATATACCAGCCTGGCGTGGTAGTTCGCTTTGATTAGCTTGGTACAGTGGGGGTCCATTTCTCTTCTTTTAGCAGCAGTCTCAGCAGAGAAATCTTGAAATAGCAAAGTTTTCGTTTTTTTCCACTCTGCACTCTTTTTTTTTTGCGATAATGATTCAGTATATTGATTTTGTTTTTGGGATTCCGGTCCTGTCTGACTAGGCCAATTCTATGTGCCCTTTCAACTGCTAGGGGCGAATTAACAGATAGCCCTAAAATCTGCGGGAGCAGGACTGCGGCAAAGGATAGAAGATCCCTGAATTCTATTGTTTCTGGTAAACCTACCACTTTTACATTGTTTCGCCTCAATCTATTTTCAAGGTCTTCTAACCTTGCTTGCAGTGCAGCTATATTATTACCCTATGTTGTAACAATGCTATCCATAGTATTTATCTGGTCTTCCATATTGGATATCCTGGTTTCTGCTTCTGCAATTCTATTAGCATATTGCCTGATTTCCACTATAAGCCGCCTAGCTATTCCAGATTTAATCCCTTCAAATTGGGGGGGTCAATAACTTGGCAATTTTTTGTAGAAGCAGTTTTATTTTCTGGGAGACCCGACTGAGAATCTTCAGAGAGGGCTATATTTGTGTCTATGTTTTTAGATGCAGTATTTTTTTTTTCTCTTTTATTTTGCTGGTGATTGCTGTGCAATAAATGTATCCATTCAAAAAACACTCAAGAAAAAAAAAATGGACAAGTGAAATCTATAGATGTGAAAGTGAAAAGAAATAGTTAAAAAAAAAAAAAAAAAAGTAAGCCCCTACTGGGGTATAGAAGTCAGAGCTAAGTGACACAGGTGTATATGTGATAAATATATATATATATAGTAAAAGAAAAAAAAAGGGTCAAGGTGGAGGACCCCCGCTTGAGGAATTACAGCAGATGCTCTCCTGAGACAAGATTATAATGTTGGAAAAGAGAAAGAGAAAAAAGTTTCTGAAATTGTGTTGATGTATAGCATCTCTTGGATGGCCCTTTTTAAACACAGTATTTACCTGTACCTACAGAGGAAAGGACATGTAAAACAATAGTCAGATGTAAACAGACTGCTACATATGACAATGCAAGGTAACACGTCTATCGCCCCAACTTACAGATTGCACATGAAACCGACGAATGTAGCTACGATCACGCATATCAGTGACACATGGACACGCACCCTAGACACTGAAATCACACCAGATGTAATACAGCGCAGCATACAACATACAAGAGGAGCAACTCTATCAGCGACCACTAGAGAATCACACACCAGACTGTTACAAGCAGCATACATATCACCCAAGACATTCAAAAAATGGAGGCCAGAAACAGAAGGTCACTGTAAGAAATGCAAAGCAGCAGATGCGGACCTGCCTCACTTGGTGTGGCAGTGCCCTATGATACGGAAATTTTGGGGCATGACAGCATATTGGATAAAGTCCACGTTTCACACTGAACTGATCATCTCCCCCAGACTGATAGTATTCCTGGAGATCCCAGCCTCTACACCCAACTCTCTTAAAAAACTGATCATAAATATTATCCTACAAGCTAGGAAACTCATATTTAAAAATTGGTTGAATCCAGGGACCCCTACACTATCACAACTCAAAACAAACATTCACAAACAGCTTACATATGAAGCAGCAGACACCCTTAGAGATGTACAGTTGAGAACCAGATCTTTTATGAAAAAATGGGAACCCTACATACACACTCTACATACTACTGTGCAAACACAGCTTTTATTCCCCCTTAGAAACACCGAAATCCTACTAGAACAACACCTGAAAGGCAAATGGGGTTTTCTATATGAACAGAAACATGAAAGATGAGTTAGTGGACATCTACCCACATATAATGAAGTCTGTCTTCTTGCTACTGCCCAGGGGAGAACCAGAGACCTAACAATGAGAGACGGTCAAGATCCCAACGGGATCAGTGTAGAGAGAGAATCGAATTCAGCTCTGATAGCTACTGTTATGATTATTCTTGTCCTTATCTAGATATTATTGTATGCTGTATTATTTGGAGGACTGGGGTGGGAGATGAGGGAGGGATGGGAGGAGACTGAGAGAGGAAAAAGGAAAAGAGGGATTTACCATGGACTATTGCTGCAAAACGACCAACTTTTGGGACACAGTTTGTAAAATTTCCTTTTTGCTTTAAAAGAAAAACTCGGGAAATACCTGCAAAGAGACTGTACGCAAAAATATCACTCGCAACAATATAGACCCAGTTTTGTAATGTAAACATCCAATTGTAACATGTTTTTGTTTTCCAATGCTCTGTGACCCATGAGAGAGACATCTCTACATGGTAACCCTTGTTATGATAAATAAAATTTTAAAAAAAAAAAAAAAAAAAAAAAAAAAAACAATAGTACTAAAGTTTCTTGACAGACATTAAACATACACAAAACTATCTTAAGAAGTCAGTAGTATGTATATGAGAGCCTGAGTATTACAAAGATACGTAGAAAAATGATATTACAAAACCCCTACCCAACAACATCCCGCTTCGTCTGAAGCCGAGAACTACTTTGAAAAAAAAAGGAAAAGACCCAAGGACCATGACTGCAGATAGTCCACAGTCTTGCTAGAGACTGCAGGAACTAAACTCGACTGAGTCAACAGCCTCCAAGAGACACTGTCCCCAGCAGTCTGTCTCCAAACAATACACCCCTTACTAAAAAAAGGGAACAAACTACCGTATTCTTCCACAAAGAAGAAAAGGCACAGAGAAAACATGATTGTACTTGTAAAGCGCGGCTAATCCCCCTTAAGGGACTCAAGGCGCTGCTCATTTATCAACCTCAAAAGGAGGAAAGGCTGAGTAGAACTCGCCGGGGATTTAACTTGCAACCCTCGGTTTGCAACAGTGCAGAGTAGCCACAGTGCATTAGAATGCTGAGCTAACTCCCAGCTAGCATAAGGAACTCCAGAAACACTGCACCCTGCAGTCATCTAAAAGTTACTCTGAAACTTAAATACTTGCAGGGCAAGTAGAAAGCAGCTGAAGATAGGATCCTTCAGATTGCTAAGTATCCGCTAACCAGCGAATAACGTTGCAGGCTATCTAAGAGCCGCCAGTTCTTCCCACAATTCTTGAATGTGGAGAAAGGAGAAACCTCAAAAAGGCTTACTGTACCTCAAATGCTCAGAGGATGAAATAGCAGAGCAACAGATCTCAGATCCTGCTCCAACACCAGACCAGCCCAAGCAACAGACATGTCTGATAGACAGGTGGACAGAAAGACCCCAACCACAAGCCCCCAGGGAATGGAAAGAAAAAAGGGGGGGATGCACCCACCCCAACAGAGCTCGGGTGCCAACCCAATCCACTACTCCAAAATATGACACTCCCAAGTAGAATCCCCTAAGACCTGGAATAGAGAAAAGTGCAATAGATCCGTAGGAAGACCTGTCACAACGCTCTTAGACAGTCTCTACGTAGAGAGATCAATTTCCAACAGGTGGAACAGAGCCCACAGAGCAGCAGATGCTGCCCCTTACAGAAATAAGCCACCTGATCCAATCTCCTACACACAGGGCAGGACAAAGACCCTCCAGAGAGAGGTAACCCCAACTCATAAGGAAGATAAATTATTCCCTCCAAAGGAAAGGACATAGATAAGAACAGCGTACATGTCCACAAAACATGAAGCCATAGTATGATCAAAACACAGACCGAATGAAAAATCATCCAACAGAGAAAAAACGTCCCATAGAGGAGCACACTCCATCCGAAGGACAAGTCAGGCCTTAAAGTTTATAACCAGTACCCGAAGGTGGATGTGAACTTTGACCTACCCGCTTGCAAGCAAAATGAGCTAACTCCTATGTCGCAACATAGGGTCCCTGAAAAAAACTGGGTCATTCCGGACCAGTCAACATAAAAGTCTCCAAACATCCAAGAAGGATCCAAGACAAGAACTCCGGACCCGGGACCCAGAATCGTCCTAGAATGAACGACACCCTCAGGGAACACAAGATACCCCGTCTGAAGCAATCAGAGCTCACAGGGGATGAGAACTGGGAAAACCAGAGAACGGGTACAAGACTCACTCATAATTCCCAGCCCAAAGGGACGAGAACACCCTTAGCCGGAAGTCAATGTATTAGGCCACGACAAAGTCACGCAATTTCTCTAGAGTCCAAAGGCCCCAAGGGCAGCACTAAGGGAAATTAAACAAGAACAGAGTCACCCGAAAGAGAGTAAAAAGAAAGGCTAGTCTCTTTCAGATTAACGTTCCAGAAGACCACACCCAAGGGAGAAGAATGCAAAGCATCCCAAACTAAGGCAGAAAAACAACCCTTAAGCAAAAATCTTGGAAAGAGAGACAACACCTATCGCCCCTGATACAGAGACGACTAACTCCCGAAGGAAGACAGAACCTCACTGCCTTCACTTCCTAATTAAGCGGCCAAAGCCGCCAGAAAAAACGGACAAAGTCCAGAGAGTCTTGACCAAAAGGAAGAGAACCTCTAAAAGGAACAAGTCCTAAAAGGACACTTCCAAAGAGACCATGAAAGGCAAAACCGTAAGAACAAAAGTATGAAGGACTCCAAGCCTCCAACCAGCAATGGGAAGGAACACTCTAGTTCCCGAAAAATTCGGAACAAACTGAGCATGTCAGCACAGATCTCAACGGAGTCCGGGCCCACTAGATCGAAATGCGAATGAGGACTGAACCAATCCCCCATGCTCCTGAACCAATCTCCCAAGCAACCACGGACCCTCAAGTCCTCTCAGGATGCTAGTTGAAGCTTGTAAAATAAAACAAGATAACCACACAAATCATTGTGATCACTAGGCGCCCTCACCGGACCAAACTGACATAAACAAGTGCCACGTGTCTGAACTAGACCTCAAAGACAGAAAGATTTGTACCCAGTCAGAACCAGCCTGAAACCAAGGGCCCCAGCACTGTCAAGGCCACAGAGTCTCTCCCGATAATGGAGGGATAAAGAACAGTCAGACAGACTTTTGTAAACAGTGCCACCACAAAATCGCGAGTATCAATTCCAGAGGAAAGTTCCCAGAGGAAACATCACACCACAACATGAGCTTAAGAACAAATAAAAATCATCCTCACCGGATGAAAATAAAAGATAAGGCAACCCGTAGGTTATCGCCCAGGAAGAATGGACAGACCCGCAGGACCAGCCTAACAGGGGTCCCAGACTTCCAAGCTCAGAACTGGAAAAGGATAAACAAATAAAAAAGACTATAAGAAGATTACTTCATCCCCTTATGTCTATGTATGCAAACCAGTCGAAGAGTAGGACTGAGAATCCCGATACCCATTCAGAGTGGGATCCTCCAGCAACGGCAAAAATGTGCCTTAGTAGGCCACGAAGGCACGCCAGTCTATAACTAAAGGCGCAACATACCTCTGCCGGGACAAAAGGAAACACTGGCCCCGAAGGTTGACCCCCTGAGGCCTCAGGGGCAGTCGCTCCCCTGGAAGGCTGAACTGGACCAGACGAGCCCACGCCTGACGAGCCCCGGTTAACGTAACATGGACAATATCGTAAGCACACTCCCGGGAGGTGCAAATGCGCCAGCACCAAAGATATGGCCATGCGGAACCGTGTCATAACCTCCGGTGGGAACAGGCCACAATTCCTAGAAAGGATAAGTAGCATTTGGGTTGCCTGCATGCGTAGTAAGAGTTGATGGTAGGGAACTCGTCTTGTGAGAAATAGAATCCCCAGAGACGGATGGCTCAGTGGGCACCCGATTCCCCTATCCCGAGAAACAGAGCACTCTAAAACTGCATTCGGAACATAACTGATGGGCATGTATCACCCGGGCCAATTCATATTCTTCGCAAGAAGTAGAGTCTGAATCAGAGACATCCGTCTCCATGAATCCTCCATAACTGGGACACTGCCGCCTCCAGAGAATCAGACACCAGCGAGGAATTCTCTGTTGCCACACGGTCAGGAAAACAGGAAATGGAGTCGCAAGGTAAATCGTGCAGTCCATGCAAAAGCGAGCCCGACAGAAAAGGCTGCGTCACTAGACATAGGCCATTATGTTCCAAAATAGCCATGACCCGAAGCAACACTACACAGTAGCAGACAGAATCACATAAACATGATTATAAACCCCCCTGTTCAATAATCCCCCTCAGGAGATATTAACCCTTGATTCCTAGATACAAAAAGGAGCCTCACTGAGACCCTATGTTAAAGTTATCCCCGAAAAGGTTGTAGCTCCTCTCGGATAAACAGCTGAAATTACAATACATCCACAATGAAAGTAAAATGAAACGATCTTACCGGAATCTATGCCGTGGAACAGGAACACGGCCATTCAAGTGTGACAGATAGTAGCGTCGCTTCTGCCATGGACTTGAGAGAAAAAAAGAAGGCAGCAAAACTCGTCAACGCTGATTGCTTGTGGAGCTTTTAATATGAGTCGGGATGGTTTTGCAGAAAGACTCTCCCTGCATCTCCGGACTCTTTCACCCATGCTCTCACTGAGAGGCTGACAGGACTACTTAAAACTCCAGTCCCATGCCGAAGAGTACTACCCTCCATAAGAGACTATCGAAAACTTCTGACACTTCTCTGCCAACCTCCTGGGACGAAAGGCAAAGAATGACTGGGGGATGAGGGGAGTGAGAGGAGTATTTAAGTATTTGGCTGGGGTGTCTTTGCCTCCTCCTGGTGGCCAGGTTCTTATTTCCCAAAAGTAATGAATTCAGCTGTGGACTCGTTCCATTTATGAAGAAAATCTGCATCTTAATGCTTCCTTATAACCTCCTACAAACATACCTCTTTAATAATAGTATAAAGTAAAAAGTGTGTATGTCTGCGGTTGACACTGCAAAAACATAATTTATGCTTACCTGATAAATTCCTTTCTTCTGTTGTGTGATCAGTCCACGGGTCATCATTACTTCTGGGATATAACTCCTCCCCAACAGGAAATGCAAGAGGATTCACCCAGCAGAGCTGCATATAGCTCCTCCCCTCTACGTCAGTCCCAGTCATTCGACCAAGAAACAACGAGAAAGGAGTAACCAAGGGTGAAGTGGTGACTGGAGTATAATTTAAAAGATATTTACCTGCCTTAAAACAGGGCGGGCCGTGGACTGATCACACAACAGAAGAAAGGAATTTATCAGGTAAGCATAAATTATGTTTTCTTCTGTTATGTGTGATCAGTCCACGGGTCATCATTACTTCTGGGATACCAATACCAAAGCAAAAGTACACGGATGACGGGAGGGATAGGCAGGCTCATTATACAGAAGGAACCACTGCCTGAAGAACCTTTCTCCCAAAAATAGCCTCCGAAGAAGCAAAAGTGTCAAATTTGTAAAATTTGGAAAAAGTATGAAGCGAAGACCAAGTTGCAGCCTTGCAAATCTGTTCAACAGAGGCCTCATTCTTAAAGGCCCAAGTGGAAGCCACAGCTCTAGTGGAGTGAGCTGTAATTCTTTCAGGAGGCTGCTGTCCAGCAGTCTCATAGGCTAAACGTATTATGCTACGAAGCCAAAAAGAGAGAGAGGTAGCAGAAGCTTTTTGACCTCTCCTCTGTCCAGAGTAAACGACAAACAAGGAAGAAGTTTGGCGAAAATCTTTAGTTGCCTGCAAGTAGAACTTGAGGGCACGAACTACATCCAGATTGTGTAAAAGACGTTCCTTCTTTGAAGAAGGATTTGGACACAAGGATGGGACAACAATCTCTTGATTGATGTTCCTGTTAGTGACTACCTTAGGTAAGAACCCAGGTTTAGTACGCAGAACTACCTTGTCTGAGTGAAAAATCAGATAAGGGGAATCACAATGTAAGGCTGATAACTCAGAGACTCTTCGAGCCGAGGAAATAGCCATTAAAAACAGAACTTTCCAAGATAACATTTTTATATCAATGGAATGAAGGGGTTCAAACGGAACACCCTGTAAAACGTTAAGAACTAAGTTTAAACTCCATGGTGGAGCAACAGCTTTAAACACAGGCTTGATCCTAGCTAAAGCCTGACAAAAGGACTGGACGTCTGGATTTTCTGACAGACGTCTGTGTAACAAGATGGACAGAGCTGAAATCTGTCCCTTTAATGAACTAGCTGATAAACCCTTTTCTAAACCTTCTTGTAGAAAAGACAATATCCTAGCGATCCTAACCTTACTCCAGGAGTAACCTTTGGATTCGCACCAGTATAGGTATTTCCGCCATATTTTATGGTAAATCCTTCTGGTAACAGGCTTCCTAGCCTGAATCAGGGTATCAATAACCGACTCAGAAAAACCACGTTTTGATAAAATCAAGCGTTCAATTTCCAAGCAGTCAGCTTCAGAGAAGTTAGATTTTGATGTTTGAATGGACCCTGTATCAGAAGGTCCTGTCTTAGAGGTAGAGACCAAGGCGGACAGGATGACATGTCCACTAGATCTGCATACCAAGTCCTGCGTGGCCAAGCAGGTGCTATTAGAATTACTGATGCTCTCTCCTGTTTGATTTTGGCAATCAATCGAGGAAGCAGCGGGAAGGGTGGAAACACATAAGCCATCCTGAAGTTCCAAGGTGCTGTCAAAGCATCTATCAGAACTGCTCCCGGATCCCTGGATCTGGACCCGTAGCGAGGAAGTTTGGCGTTCTGGCGAGACGCCATGAGATCTATCTCTGGTTTGCCCCAACGTCGAAGTATTTGGGCAAAGACCTCCGGATGAAGTTCCCACTCCCCCGGATGAAGAGTCTGGCGACTCAAGAAATCCGCCTCCCAGTTCTCCACTCCCGGGATGTGGATTGCTGACAGGTGGCAAGAGTGAGACTCTGCCCAGCGAATTATCTTTGATACTTCCATCATTGCTAGGGAGCTTCTTGTCCCTCCCTGATGGTTGATGTAAGCTACAGTCGTGATGTTGTCCGACTGAAACCTGATGAACCCCCGAGTTATTAACTGGGGCCAAGCCAGAAGGGCATTGAGAACTGCTCTCAATTCCAGAATGTTTATTGGAAGGAGACTCTCCTCCTGATTCCATAGTCCCTGAGCCTTCAGAGAATTCCAGACAGCGCCCCAACCTAGTAGGCTGGCGTCTGTTGTTACAATTGTCCAGTCTGGCCTGCTGAATGGCATCCCCCTGGACAGGTGTGGCCGATGAAGCCACCATAGAAGAGAATTTCTGGTCTCTTGATTCAGATTCAGAGTAGGGGACAAATCTGAGTAATCCCCATTCCACTGACTCAGCATGCATAATTGCAGCGGTCTGAGGTGTAGGCGTGCAAAAGGTACTATGTCCATTGCCGCTACCATTAAGCCGATCACCTCCATGCATTGAGCTACTGACGGGTGTTGAATGGAATGAAGGACGCGGCATGCATTTTGAAGTTTTGTTAACCTGTCTTCTGTCAGGTAAATCTTCATTTCTACAGAATCTATAAGAGTCCCCAAGAATGGAACTCTTGTGAGAGGAAAGAGAGAACTCTTCTTTTCGTTCACTTTCCATCCATGCGACCTTAGAAATGCCAGAACTAACTCTGTATGAGACTTGGCAGTTTGAAAGCTTGAAGCTTGTATTAGAATGTCGTCTAGGTACGGAGCTACCGAAATCCCTCGCGGTCCTAGTACCGCTAGAAGGGCACCCAGAACCTTTGCGAAGATTCTTGGAGCCGTAGCCAATCCGAATGGAAGAGCTACAAACTGGTAGTGCCTGTCTAAGAAGGCAAACCTTAGATACCGGTGATGATCTTTGTGGATCGGTATGTGAAGGTAAGCATCCTTTAAATCCACTGTGGTCATGTACTGACCCTCTTGGATCATGGGTAAGATTGTCCGAATAGTTTCCATTTTGAACGATGGAACTCTTAGGAATTTGTTTAGAGTCTTTAAATCTAAGATTGGCCTGAAAGTTCCCTCTTTTCTGGGAACCACAAACAGGTTTGAGTAGAACCCTTGTCCTTGTTCCGACCACGGAACCGGATGGATCACTCCCATTGTTAACAGATCTTGTACGCAGCGTAGAAACGCTTCTTTCTTTATCTGGTTTGTTGACAACCTTGACAGATGAAATCTCCCTCTTGGGGGAGATAATTTGAAGTCTAGAAGGTATCCCTGAGATATGATCTCTAGAGCCCAGGGATCCTGAACATCTCTTGCCCAGGCCTGGGCGAAGAGAGAGAGTCTGCCCCCTACTAGATCCGGTCCCGGATCGGGGGCTCTCGGTTCATGCTGTCTTTGGGGCAGCAGCAGGTTTCCTGGCCTGCTTGCTTTTGTTCCAGGACTGGTTAGGCTTCCAGCCTTGCCTGTAACGAGCAACAGCTCCTTCCTGTTTTGGTGCAGTGGAGGTTGATGCTGCTCCTGTTTTGAAATTCCGAAAGGGACGAAAATTAGACTGTCTAGCCTTAGCTTTGGCCTTGTCTTGAGGTAGGGCGTGGCCCTTACCTCCCGTAATGTCAGCGATAATTTCTTTCAAACCGGGCCCGAATAAGGACTGCCCCTTGAAAGGTATATTAAGTAATTTGGACTTAGAAGTAACATCAGCTGACCAGGATTTTAGCCACAGTGCCCTGCGTGCCTGTATGGCGAATCCTGAGTTCTTAGCCGTAAGTTTGGTTAAATGTACTACGGCCTCCGAAATGAAAGAATTAGCTAGTTTAAGGACTCTAAGCCTGTCCGTAATGTCGTCTAGCGTAGAGGAACTAAGGTTCTCTTCAAGCGACTCAATCCAAAATGCTGCCGCAGCCGTAATCGGCGCGATACAAGCAAGGGGTTGTAATATAAAACCTTGTTGAACAAACATTTTCTTAAGGTAACCCTCTAATTTTTTATCCATTGGATCTGAGAAAGCACAGCTATCCTCCACCGGGATAGTGGTACGCTTAGCTAAAGTAGAAACTGCTCCCTCCACCTTGGGGACCGTTTGCCATAAGTCCCGAGTGGTGGCGTCTATTGGAAACATCTTTCTAAATATTGGAGGGGGTGAGAACGGCACACCGGGTCTATCCCACTCCTTAGTAACAATTTCAGTTAGTCTCTTAGGTATAGGAAAAACGTCAGTACTCGCCGGTACCGCAAAGTATTTATCCAACCTACACAGTTTCTCTGGTATTGCAACAGTGTTACAATCGTTGAGAGCTGCTAAGACCTCCCCTAGTAGTACACGGAGGTTCTCCAATTTAAATTTAAAATTTGAAATATCTGAGTCCAATCTGTTTGGATCAGAACCGTCACCCACAGAATGAAGCTCTCCGTCCTCATGCTCTGCGAGCTGTGACGCAGTATCAGACATGGCCCTAGCATTGTCAGCGCACTCTGTTCTCACCCCAGAGTGATCACGCTTACCTCTTAGTTCAGGTAATTTAGACAAAACTTCAGTCATAACAGTAGCCATATCTTGTAATGTTATCTGTAATGGCCGCCCAGATGTACTAGGCGCCAAAATATCACGCACCTCCCGGGCGGGAGATGCAGGTACTGTCGCGTGAGGCGAGTTAGTCGGCATAACTCTCCCCTCGCTGTTTGGTGAAATTTGTTCACATTGTACAGATTGACTTTTATTTAAAGTAGCATCAATACAGTTAGTACATAAATTTCTATTGGGCTCCACCTTGGCATTGGAACAAATGACACAGATATCTTCCTCTGAGTCAGACATGTTTAACACACTAGCAAAAAAACTTACAACTTGGTTATAATCTTTTTTAGCAAAAAAACGCACTGTGCCTCAAAGAGGTACTAACGATTAAATGACAGTTGAAATAATGAACTGAAAAACAGTTATTGCATCAAACTTTAAAACAACACAACTTTTAGCAAAGGTTTGTTCCCATTAGTAAAAAAAAAAAAACAACGTTTTTTATACACAGTCACTATAAGAATTCTCACAGCTCTGCTGAGAGAATTTACCTCCCTTCAAAGAAGTTTGAAGACCCCTGAGATCTGTCAGAGATGAACCGGATCATGCAGGAAATATAAAAGTAGCTGACTGGAATTTTTTGATGCGTAGCAAAGAGCGCCAAAAACGGCCCCTCCCTCTCCCACACAGCAGTGAAGAGAAACGAAACTGTCACAATTAAAGCAAAAAACTGCCAAGTGGAAAATAATGCCCAAACATTTATTCACACAGTACCTCAGCAATGTAAACGATTCTACATTCCAGCAAAAACGTTTAACATGAGAATAGTTATTAAAAAGGATTAGTGACCTTTAACACAGTAGTTCCGGTGAAATACCATCCCCAGAATACTGAAGTGTATACATACATGTCATTTTAACGGTATGGCAGGCTTTTCTCATCAATTCCATTCAGAAAATAAAAACTGCCACATACCTCAATGCAGATTCATCTGCCCGCTGTCCCCTGATCTGAAGCCTTTACCTCCCTCAGATGGTCGAGAACAGCAATATGATCTTAACGACTCCGGTTAAAATCATAGTAAAAAAATCTCTGTCAGATTCTTCCTCAAACTCTGCCAGAGAAGTAATAACACGCTCCGGTGCTATTTTAAAATAACAAACTTTTGATTGAAGTCATAAAAACTAAGTATAATCACCATAGTCCTCTCACACATCCTATCTAGTCGTTGGGTGCAAGAGAATGACTGGGACTGACGTAGAGGGGAGGAGCTATATGCAGCTCTGCTGGGTGAATCCTCTTGCATTTCCTGTTGGGGAGGAGTTATATCCCAGAAGTAATGATGACCCGTGGACTGATCACACATAACAGAAGAAAAGAGATCCTGGATCAAGGACACTCATTAGATTTATAGCTCAATATGGAGAGTAGAGATCACAAAGTCTTCACTACATAGATTAATCAAGCACTCTTTCAGAAATATACTAATCTTGTCAAGAAGGATATAGACCACAAGGTATTCTTTAACAAGCCTGATATTAGATGTTGCCTGTAGCTTTATGGAAAAACAAATATAGCTACTTAATGCGCTAGTGCGTAGTATTATAATATATGCTTTGAAATATGTTCCTATATAAGATAGAGGAGGATCATGGATTAGGGATTCTCATTATATTTATCATGAGAAGAAAAAAAAGAAAAAGGAGTTCATGATCCAATTTTACTGTCAAATAATTAGGACAGATTGTGTTAACCGTTCTTCTAGAGTGCCTAGAATAGTCGATATATGCTGAACTATATGGCACAAGACAAAACAAAATGAAGAAAAAAAAGGTCACATCCAATTAACACTCTACCAGAGCTGATGAAAAAGTTAGGTAGGTATAACTGTCCACGTTGACAAGTTATCCCACACAGTTATTAGCTTTCAATTTACAGTCTAGAGTTGACTGGTAGCAAACAAGAAAGCCAGATTATAAAGTAGGCAAGACCCTTTGGTTAAAGATACTGGCCTTGGATATATACGCAGACAATAAGAGAATATGAGAGGTGGGGCTCAATTTTGATAAGGTAAAAGTTCTGCTTCATTTCCTGGAGATATCAGCTCTTTTCCTTCACAAATATCTTCCCAGGTGGTTTTAAGGCCCGTTATAATTTAAGACCATATATTGGCTTTACTCCTGATTCACTACCAGGGGTTAACAATGGGATTAGACCAAATCTGACACAGCACCATTTAATTTGGGAAAAACAGCATAAGCCTGAGAGATCCAATAAAGCTTTGCTTGACTCACATATTCAGACAAGTATTGTGTGTACCCATCAGGATACAGTCTGCTTGATACAGGTATATAATGGAAAAGAATATGTGAGATACTTGCGATTTGTGTAGCGATTACTGAAACTGGAGTAGGCAACAGCTTTGTAGTTTATATTCTGTGTGTCAGCGTTTTTAGTGGCGCTCCTTATATGAGCATATGACACAGAATGGATTGGCGAAGACAAGACCGGCTGTACTCCTTCTTTGACAGGGTCACCAGCTTTAGGTCATAACTCCAGGACGGCGTCTAACCGTTACCCCCTGTTCCGTCTTTCCCTGAAAGCCTAAGGATAGAGGTTCTCTCTTGCAGCAGCTTCTCGCCGAATGCGAGGAAAAAGCTTCCGAACACGCCAACTCTCTGCAGCTAAGGAAATCTGTGTGCGTGGGACATTAGAAAGGTGCTCTCTCCACGAGCGGCTCACCAGCACGGACTGTGCTAGCTCCACCAACCTGAACCTCCTTAGCCTCAAATCTTGATCTCACAATATGTATTTTGTTTTACAATTAAGCAGTTATTTTATCCTTGGCAGCCATTAACATACAAATCAATAATGTTGTCTCTTTGGCTGAAAGGGCCTTACAATGTAAAGAGCAGATTTTAAATAGAAGTATAAACACCAAAGAAGAATGGTATAAAGGATACCAAACTTCCCAAAGTATGCACTTGCAGCACTCTAGGCCTGAACTAAGGGATGGGATTCCCCAACAGGATATTTAAAATATAACTTTTATTAGTGTTAATATTAAAAAAACAAAAGGTTTGGTTAATACACACACAATTAAAATGTTTACCAGTATCCTAATCAGTGAATTAAATATACCTTAGATCACAGAAAGTAATGATTCGGCCTCAATGAATTTACTAATATTGGTGATCTAGATAGTCACTTCAATAAACTGGGTAGAGGTTACAGCAGTAGTTATAACTGGAGTTAAAGAACTTGTGTAAAAGTTCCGATCTAGGTAGTGTGATTTCTACTCAATGTGATTTCAGATAACACTATTAAGTATGTAATATAGTAAATAAGATCCAACTTAAGAATATTTCACATCGATGATAATAATCAAAGAATAGGGGTAATAATAAATTACAGACTCACAGAATAAAAAACTTGATCAATTGTAGCCTGAACTACAGTTGTAGCCAGTGTATTTATATGAATGACTCGCAATGTGTGCGTGATTGGTGCGCTACTTTATTTTCAGTATCGTATTAAGCGCCTATACATGAAAATTGAGATACAATCAATGTTTTATTAGACGAACAACAAGGGGTGGGATGGATATAATTTTGTATTTCCTAGACTTCAAATATAGCCTATTTCATAAATAAATGGTTTCACCCTTATTAATAATGTATTTCCATCTGTTACAGTCCAGATTCAATACTCAAATTGCTGGGTTAATCACATATAGCAAATGCTGCCAGAATGATATGGCTAATGTTTATCAGTCTACCTGATCTTAGGCATAGAACCTTAGAACAACTTGGTAAGTGATTACTCAGGATCCACCCTAGTTGTATAGATAGCACCTAAATTAAATTCAATTTTCTGTAAGTTCAGGGTATATGCATTCATTCATATCCTAAGTGAGTAATCAAGGTTGAGTCTGTTACACTCGGCACAGCCCTGCTTTTATAAGAGAGTTTGTAAATATCATTCAGTTTATAGTTTAGTTTCCATAACGTCACATATAAATATTTCAAATATTATATTAAATAGTTAAGTAAATAAAGTCTCGCGTAACCCAGACTAAGTAAATGGTAATTGTTCTGCGGCTTTATAGAAAATAAGCAACAGGGTTGTGAGTAAATATGGAAGTTCTCAATATAGTGCCTTTTAGTACAGCGAATACTATGATTATAAATTGTTACAGCTCCTGTTCATTTGTATGTAAGATTTTGTGATGCACACTCTTGCATATGCTAGGTTTATAAATTAAATTAAATCTGGCACAATCCAGAATTGATGAATGCTTGCTATCCTTTAGTTTGTATTAGTGTGAACGGTATAGCGTCAAATCATTCAGAGAGCCCCTTGAAACACATTTCTAAGTTTCCATTGGTTTTTTAATAGTATCACCAGCGTAACAAACATTCATTCTTCACACTCAATTATTATTTAGATAAATAAAGTCTGGCACAACCCAGATTGTTAAATAATAATTATAATACGGTGTATAGTAAATGCGCAACTATGTTGCCAATTGTTCAGCAAATTTCTGTAATGTACCGTATGGTACAACGAATGTTGTGGTTATAAAGTAGTCTCACTCGCACGCATTGGTCTGTGAAGTCATGTGATACACTCTCATTCATACAATAGTTTTGTGGTTCAAGTTAAGGCTGACGTAACTCTGTTTCTCTAACCGCTCACTACTACTAGGTTAGTTTAAAAAAACATATAAGAAAATAGAGTGTGAACTCGTTCACCACTCTCCCCTGACGCGTTTCGCCCGATTGGGCTTTATCAAAGGCAGCGAGCCGCCGTGTTTGTGGGGATTTATACCGCGAAACGCATCAGGGGAGAGTGGTGAACGAGTTCACACTCTATTTTCTTATATGTTTTTTAAACTAACCTAGTATCTCTCAATCATGTGGGGCAGATAGTTACAGCAGAAGCAGAGCTAATTATCAGCATTTGTCCCATCCACGTAGTGCGGTCTGAATAGGGACCTTCTATATTAAGTAAAAACTAATTTAGACTCATACAGCCTGGGTTGTGCCAGACTTTATTTAATTTACTGATAGCTATTTATTTACTCAAATATTATGTTGTTACGCCGGTGACAGTTATAGTAAACCGTAAAATAGTGAGCGGTTAGAGAAACAGAGTTACGTCAGCCTTAACTTGAACCACAAAACTATTGTATGAATGAGAGTGTATCACATGACTTCACAGACCAATGCGTGCAAGTGAGACTACTTTATAACCACAACATTCGTTGTACCATACGGTACATTACAGAAATTTGCTGAACAATTGGCAACATAGTTGCGCATTTACTATACACTGTATTATAATTATTATTTAACAATCTGGGTTGTGCCAGACTTTATTTATCAAAATAATAATTGAGTGTGAAGAATGAATGTTTGTTACGCTGGTGATACTATTAAAAAACCAATGGAAACTTAGAAATGTGTTTCAAGGGGCTCTCTGAATGATTTGACACTATACCGTTCACACTGATACAAACTAAAGGATAGCAAGCATTCATCAATTCTGGATTGTGCCAGATTTAATTTAATTTATAAACCTAGCATATGCAAGAGTGTGCATCACAAAATCTTACATACAAATGAACAGGAGCTGTAACAATTTATAATCATAGTATTCGCTGTACTAAAAGGCACTATATTGAGAACTTCCATATTTACTCACAACCCTGTTGCTTATTTTCTATAAAGCCGCAGAACAATTACCATTTACTTAGTCTGGGTTACGCCAGACTTTATTTGCTTAACTATTTAATATAATATTTGAAATATTTATATGTGACGTTATGGAAACTAAACTATAAACTGAATGATATTTACAAACTCTCTTATAAAAGCAGGGCTGTGCCGAGTGTAACAGACTCAACCTTGATTACTCACTTAGGATATGAATGAATGCATATACCCTGAACTTACAGAAAATTGAATTTAATTTAGGTGCTATCTATACAACTAGGGTGGATCCTGAGTAATCACTTACCAAGTTGTTCTAAGGTTCTATGCCTAAGATCAGGTAGACTGATAAACATTAGCCATATCATTCTGGCAGCATTTGCTATATGTGATTAACCCAGCAATTTGAGTATTGAATCTGGACTGTAACAGATGGAAATACATTATTAATAAGGGTGAAACCATTTATTTATGAAATAGGCTATATTTGAAGTCTAGGAAATACAAAATTATATCCATCCCACCCCTTGTTGTTCGTCTAATAAAACATTGATTGTATCTCAATTTTCATGTATAGGCGCTTAATACGATACTGAAAATAAAGTAGCACCAATCACGCACACATTGCGAGTCATTCATATAAATACACTGGCTACAACTGTAGTTCAGGCTACAATTGATCAAGTTTTTTATTCTGTGAGTCTGTAATTTATTATTACCCCTATTCTTTGATTATTATCATTGATGTGAAATATTCTTAAGTTGGATCTTATTTACTTTATTACATACTTAATAGTGTTATCTGAATCACATTGAGTAGAAATCACACTACCTAGATCGGAACTTTTACACAAGTTCTTTAACTCCAGTTATAACTACTGCTGTAACCTCTACCCAGTTTATTGAAGTGACTATCTAGATCACCAATATTAGTAAATTCATTGAGGCCGAATCATTACTTTCTGTGATCTAAGGTATATTTAATTCACTGATTAGGATACTGGTAAACATTTTAATTGTGTGTGTATTAACCAAACCTTTTGTTTTTTTAATATTAACACTAATAAAAGTTATATTTTAAATATCCTGTTGGGGAATCCCATCCCTTAGTTCAGGCCTAGAGTGCTGCAAGTGCATACTTTGGGAAGTTTGGTATCTTTTATACCATTCTTCTTTGGTGTTTATATGTATAATTGTGCACAAGCACCATTTCCTCTAATATATAGTTGACAAGAATATACTCATACCTCCTGACTTAAATTATCATTAGAGGAAAAGTCCTAAGTAGTGCCACTGTTCATCTTTGTTCGTTTATGTAAATAGAAGTAATTTGACCCTGTTGACTTCCTCTCACTTTTTGCTCCATATTTATGAGTTAAGGCCTTTTTTTAGCCAACACTTTAGAAAAACTGGACATTTAAAGGGATAGTCTACTCCAGAATGTTTATTGTCTAAAAAATATAGATAATCCCTTAATTACCCATTTCCCAGTTTTTCATAACCAACACAGTTAATAACAACATTTTTGCTTACCTGATAAATGTATTTATTTCCGAATACAGTGAGTCCACGGAATCATCAATTACTGTTGGGAATATCACTCCTGGCCAGCAGGAGGAGGCAAAGAGCACCATTGCAAAGCTGTTATATGTCACACCCCTTCCCACAATCCCGTCATTCGACCAAAGGAAAATGGAGCAAAAGGAAACACCACAAGGTGTAGAGGTGCCTGAGGTTAAAGTTAAAAATAACTGTCTTAAAATAAAGGGTGGGCCGTGGACTCACCGTATACGGAAATAAATACATTTATCAGGTAAGCATATATTTTGTTTTCTTTCCTAAGATACAGTGAGTCCATCAATTACTGTTGGGAAACAATACCCAAACTAGAGGACACCAATGATTAGGGAGGGACAAGACAAGTAACCTAAACAGAAGGCACCACCGCTTTAAGAACCTTTCTCCCAAAAAGAACCTCAGCCGAGGCAAAAGAATCAAACTTGTAAAATGTGGACAGGGTATGCAGAGAAGACCAAGTTGCAGCCTTGCAAATCCGTTCCACAGAAGCTATATTTTTGAAAACCCAAGAAGAAGAGACAGCCCAAGTGGAATGAGCTGTAATTCTCTCAGGAGACTGCTGCCCAGCAGTCTCATAAGCAAAACCAATTATACTTCACCTCCTCCTTGCACCGAAGGCAAAGAGAATGACTGGGGATTGTGGAAAGGGAAGTGACATTTAACAGCTTTGCTGTGGTGCTCGTTGCCTCCTCCTGCTGACCAGGAGTGATATTCCCAACAGTAATTGATGATTCCGTGGACTCACCGTATCTTAGGAAGGAAATACTTTTAAACTCTTTGATTACCTTGTATCTAACCCTCTGCTCACTGCCCCCTTATTTCAGATCTTTTAACAGACTTGCATTTTAGCCAATCAGTGCTGACTCCTAGTTAGCTCCACATGTGTAAGCACAATGTTATCTATATAGCACACATGAACTAATGACCTCTAGTTATGAAAAAATGTCAAAATGCATTCAGATAAGAGGCGGCCTTCAAGAGCTAAGAAATTAGCATATGAGCCTACATAGGTTTAGCTTTCAACTAAGAATACCAAGAGAACAAAGCAAAATTGATTAAAAAAAAATGATAAAAGTTACTTAAAATGACATGCCCTATCTGAATCATGACAGTCTAATTTTGACTTGACTGTCCCTTTAAGTTTCAAGTATTTTTGTGAATTTTTTACTGGACAGCCTGCTAGAATACTGGACTGTCCAGTTGAATACTGTACACCTGGCAACCCTATTTATACCTCTGTTTTTTACCATGCACAGACTTTAAACAAGTTGCGTTAAAGTGTAGCTTGCTCTATGGGGTGCCGTCCCTTTTAGTTCACTTTTGTTGTGTAAAAAGAATGTTCTTTTAATATATCAGTCTGATTCCTTTAAAACACAGACCCATGAAGCCAGACAGACAAGTTTTTTTTTTTTTTTTCATTTTCACATATTTTTAGAGCTGGTCTATCCTTGTGAGAGAGGTCAGACTAAATAACAGGATATTTCATTATTGTAAATGGTAAAAGTAATCGTAAAGAGACTGCACCCAGCTGGAGTTACAGAATTTATAGATTTTAAACGGACAGTAAAGTCAAAACAAAACATTCATGATTCAAATATATTTGAAATAGCTTTTTAAGTTAATTCTATTATTAAATGTGCTTTGTTCTCTTTGCTATCTTTAGTGAAAGGGACATGATTCCCAAATGCTAAATCAGTTAAAAGTGATGCAGCGCCCCTCAGTTTAAGGAATTTTACTATGAAGTCTTGTGAGATTTTGGTGAAATTGCAGAAGATGGCAGTAAGCAATGTGCCTATAAAGGGACATAGGACCCTATTTTTTTCTTTCATTGTTCACATAGGGCATACAACCTCCCAATTAAATTCTATTAGCACATTTGCTTCAATTCTCTTGGTGTCCTTTGTTGAAGGAGAAGCAATGCCCAACTGGGAGCTAGCTGAATACACCTGGAGAGCAAATGACAAGAGACAAATATGTGCAGCCACCAATCTAGGTATGCTTTTCAACAAAGGATACCTAGCGAACAAAGCAAATTAAATAGTAGTGAATTGGAAAGTTGTTCAAAACTGCATACTCTATCTCAATCTTAAAAGTTTAATTGTGAATTCACTGCCCCTTTAAAGAATAAACCTAGGTAGGCTCAGAAGAGCTCGGAACTGTACATGTCCCTTAAGGACTCTATGGCAACAGTGATTGCAACAATCTAGCTCCAAACATTGTTGCAAACATTGTTGCTAAATTCTACTAGTATATTTTATTGTGGCCACAATACACGACCGGCCATTAAAGGGCCACTGTAAGTAAATATTTTCTATGCCTGTTACTAACTAACTACCCCAAATACGCTTTTTATCAATAGCATTTCATTAACATATCTCTACCGTATATCAGAAATCTTGTCTGCAAATTTAATTGTTTTCCAAACCCACTCCGTGGGTATCCTTTGCTCTGTACCAATCCGTTTACAATACCTAGGTTTCAAAATGGCGCTTTAAACACAAAGTTATTGGTTTAAGTATTTTGAACACACAGTGCTGAAAATAGTGGGCAGGATTACGTGACATCATCGGCGAATAAAAGATATAACTTTTAGAACGTTATGAAACTTCGTTTTGGAGAAAATATAGGTCAGTAGGTTTTAATTAATGTTTATTATCTTTAATATGTTAGTTGTTTGGCTTAAAAATTATAACAGAAAGTAATCTTTTAAGTGCTATGAAGAATAAATGTCAAATCTTACCGACAAAGCTGGTACCTGAGTGATCCATTGCAGTCAAGTTGGGAAAACTCTAATGAGCAACACTGAAGGTTCCTAAAAAGGAGACAAAACACATCAATATTCAGTAGGTTGCAACTAATGGCAAAAGCAGACAATAGGAAAGATGTATATATATATATTTTTTTAAAACTTGCGAATGTAAAAACCTATAACAGGTTTACATTAAAATATATTATGTAAGCAATAGCACTAGGCCGAGCAAAAATAAAATGAATATACAGCACACACTACAAACCTTAAAAAAAACAAATATAAGGAATATAACCATAATTGAAAACCAATGTAACATGAGATGTTGTAAAGTGAAATGCTATTGTATATATAGTTGTATTACATCATACTAAATTGTATTTAAAGATTGGCACTCACATTTCTTATTGCAGGTACAAATCCCCAAATCTGGAATTCTAAAATCCAAACCTTCTGAAATCCAAAGTTTTTAATTAAAGGGATAGTTTAGTCAAAAATAAACTTCTATGATTCAGATAGAACATGCAATTTTAAGCAACATTCTAATTTACTCTTATTAGCACATTTTCGTTGTTCTCTTGGTATCTTTATTTGAAAAAAAAAACAGGAATGTAAGCAAATGTAGCCATCCAATCAGCAAGCACTACCTAGGTGCTGAACTAAAAATGGTCCGGTTCCTAAGCTTATATTCTTGCTTTTTCAAATAAAGATACCAATAGAACGAAGAGAAATTGATAATAGAAGTAAATTAGAAAGTTGCTTAAAATTGCGGTTCTATCTGAATCATGAAAGTTTAATTTTGACTAAACTATCCCTTTAATATTTTTTTCAAAATAAAATGATCAAAAATTACTATTTTTTCTCACCAGTAAGTTACAATGTTCTCTGCCTGTGTCTGTTTTTTACCTGTCTGATTACAGTACTGTACTGTCTTTCTAAGGGTACAATGTATAACGTATAAGCTGTATTATAACATGCAAATATTACCTAAATAACATAAGATATTGTTGTTTACACTTAGTCCCATCCCCTCTCCAAACTGTCACGTTTTACAAATGCAAATATTCCAAAATCCAAACTTTTTCCGCTCCCAAGCAGTTTGGATGAAGGGTTTACAACCTGTATTATTTTTTCAGGTATACACTATAGTAAGAAATTGCCGTGGTAACTAAAACATTTGGCTTTTGTTCCTGATTTAATATTAAAGGGACATTATACACTCATTTTTTCTTTGCATAAATGTTTTGTAGATGATCTATTTATAAAGCCCATAAAGGTTTTTTTTTTTAAATAAATGTATAGTTTTGCTTATTTTTAAATAACATTGCTCTGATTTTCAGACTCCTAACCAAGCCCCAAAGTTTTATGTGAATACCGTCAGCTACCTTCTCCAGCTTGCTCCTGTTTGTGTAAAGGGTCTTTTCATATGCGGGGGGAGGGTCTTATTTCCCACTTGCAGTGGGCTTTCCAACTACCTTTTCAACAGAGCTAAACTGAAAGCTTCTAAGTAAGTTTTTAAACAGTTTTATACTGGATTTTTATATCAGTATCTGTGCATCTTATTCTTTATAGTAGTGTCTATTACATGCAGTTATATGAAAATTAATGTATACTGTCCCTTTAAGAGCTTGTAGCTTTTCTCCACTGACTTGAAAACTTTACTGCAGTACAGAGTAAACAAGAGGATTGCAGTAAGTAGTGATACAATTTCATTGTTTGGTTTGCCCCACTTACTGTTATTTTGGCGTTTATTCTAACAGGGCTACTCCAACCAATATATATGTGTATGTAGTGTGTGTAGCAATAATTCACTGTATAACGTTTATAAGGAAAAAAAACTAAATATGAGCATTTTATTTTTAAACCAGACTCTGAAGGAGATAAAGCCAGTGACCAATCCGAATCAGTACAAGATGTAACCATCCAATCACCATTCACTTCCTCTTTAGGAGCAAGAATGAACACACAGAGAATTTTATTTGTAAGACTGTTTTGTCACTAATAATACAGAGCACATTATTTTTACACCTGATTTTTGGTGATTTTTACACCTGATTTTTGTTGTTTTAAAAGATAGATAATCCCTTTATTACCCATTCCCCAGTTTTGCATAACTAACACTGTTATATAAATACACTTTTTACCTCTGTGATTACCTTGTATCTAAGCTTCTGCAAACTGCCCCCTTATTTCAGTTACTAACACCCTCTAGTGGTGAAAAACTGTCAAAACGCATCCAGATTAGAGGCGGCCTTCAAGGACTAAGAAATTAGAATATAAGCCTACCTAGGTTTAGCTTTCAACTAAGAATACCAAGAAAACAAAGCAAAATTGGTGATAAAAATAAATTGGAAAGTTGTTTAAAATTGCATGCCGTATTTGAATCATAAAAGTTTATTTTGGACGTGACTGTCCCTTTAAACATGTGCAATAATATGTGTGTTACAATAGGACTGGCATTTTGTTTACCACTGGCATGACGGATGCCTGTTTAATAAGTAAAGTATTTTATAGGTCCCGCTCAAGTGAGATCAGTCTCTCCAATTCTATGCTTTTAAGATTTTTTTTTCTCTGTAGAAACAAAAGATGGAGAGGCAATTGTCACTGAATTCCTTGAAGTTTTAGTATATTTTAAATTAGAGTCTTAAGAGATAATGAATCAAGAACCAGCATTTAAGAAGCCAAGTAGCTATTATATAGTAAAATTAATCTGTAAGCCTGCAGTATATGAGGATACTGAACAGGAAACAAAATATTCAAATGGTATTTATTAGGATATGGCTCCCACTACTGGACAACATTAATAAACCACAAAGACACAACCAGCATGGGCTCACATTCTAATCCATTAGACTTTTTGTGCAAATTACCTTGCACGGCTCTAAAGAGGGGTTTTAAATTCAGTTGTTTATTCGATTGGCAAACCTTTAAATAAGCAACAAAAGAATTCATGGAATAATAACAACTGCTACACTTTGCTTGGGACAATTTGACACACTTTTCCAACCCATTTGAAAACTATTTTTATTTTATTTTTCAAAGGATTTGGGACTTTTTCTAATTCACCAGACTTGACCTCTTCTAACCCCCCCCCCCCCCCTGTTTTAGCATAATTTCTTGGTGTGTTGCATGACAGTTTTCTTTTTCAATGTACAAATTGTTTGTGCTTGCATAGCTCTCATGATAATAAAATGATTGTTTTGAGATTTAATAAAATAAAAAAAGTTAAAATGTAGCTTAAACCACATTTGAAACTTATACCTACAAATTAAATAAATAGAATGTTTAAATTCAATTCCAGTGAACTGCTCAGACAATTAGACATGTTCATTAAAATAAATTACACTACTGTGTGTTTAACCCCCCCCCCCCCCCACACACACACACACACAAAAGGAATTAAACACACAGTAGAAGTGCTGTTCGGGAACCGCAGAGCACTGCTGGTCCAGATTGGAACCCTCCACTGATCCAATCGAGTTGCAGGACTCAGAATAGCAGCAGTTTCAGCTCAGTGTTTGCAAACGACACTTCTACTGAGCGCTTAACCCCTTTGTGTAGTAGTGTAGGGTTGATAGTCTTAAAATGGCATGCTCTAACAGAAAGAGAGCAGGCAATTATTCAAATATTATGACGCCTTTAGGAAAAAATTTGTTACACAGTATGGCACGTGATCTCAACCTTAAAGGGACAGTATACACTCATTTTCATATAACTGCATGTAATAGACACTACTATAACGAATAAGATGCACAGATACTGATATAAAAATTCAGTATAAAACTGTTTAAAAACGTACTTAGAAGCTCTCAGTTTAGCTCTATTGTAGTTGAAAAGCCCACTACAAGTGGGAAATAAGACCCTCCCCCCTTCTTTTGCATATGAAAAGACCCTTTACACAAACAGGAGCGAGTTGGAGAAGGTAGCTGACGGTATTCTCATAAGACTTTGGGGCTTGGTTAGGAGTCTGAAAATCAGAGCAATGTTATTTAAAAATAAGCAAAACTATACATTTAAAAAAAAAAACTTTATGGGCTTTATAAATAGATCATCTACAAAACATTTCTGCAAAGAAAAAAATGAGTGTATAATGTCCCTTTAATGTTTTTGTGCTGAAATTCTGGTGAATTGACATTGGACCATAGTAACAGCAGTTCGTATGCTGAAATAATTCCTCGATGGGAAAATACTCTGAAAAGGAAATTGTAAGATTTCTATAAAAGGCTGCAAATTGTCTAATCGGGAACATACTATAACAAACAATTGTTTTGAACAGTACACAAATGTACGTGTAGTCCTAATTGGCCTTATCTAATGATATATCTGCAGAAAATCACTATTAAAGTCACATGAAACACAGAAGCCTGATGAAACAGACAGCAGTCTGAGAAACGCGTTGCTTGTTCTTTTAATATCTAGTGTCATGAGACACTGAGATTGTTATTTTATTAATACAATTTGGTTTTATGTAAACCTCTTTGTGAGTCTGAGCTCTGTCAGTCCGGCAAGACGTTGGAGAAACCAGTTTCCTTGCAGTGTCAGTGAGCTGGGACACTGAGATCCCAGTCTGTTTGATTTAGCACAATTCGGTGCTTCTCCACTTGTGAGTACCTTTTTGATAACCTAACAAATCTCTTTCACCAACTGTATTACACCAGGAGGCGCCTTTGTCTTTTTGTGATTTTTTCACAGAGAAAACTTGCTCTTTGAAAGACAGATTATTTCATGATTCAGATAGAGAATACAATTTTAAACAAATTTCCAATTTACTCCTATTATCTAATTTGCTTCATTCTCTTGATATCTCTCTTTTTTTTTTTTTTAAAGCATATCTAAATAGGCTCAGTAGATCATCATCTAGATGCTTCGTGTGATTGGCTCACCCATGTGCATTGCTTTTTCTTTAACAAAGGATATCAGAAGAATGAAGCAAATAAAATAATAGAAGTAAATTGGAAAGTTGTTTAAAATTGTATTCTTAAAGGGACACTAAACCCAAAATGTGTCTCTCATGGTAGAGCAGCAATTTTAAGCAACTTTCTAATGTAATCCTATTATCAATTTTTTCTTCGTTCTCTTGTTATCTTTATTTGAAAAATAAGGCATCTAAGCTAAGGAGCCAGCCAATTTTTGGTTCAGGCCCTGGACAGCACCACCAATCAGCAAGCACAACCCAGGTTGTGAACCAAAAATGGGCCAGCTTCTAAACTTACATTCTTGCTTTTTAAATAAAGATAGCAAGAGAGTGAAAAAAAAATTGATAATAGGAGTAGATTAGAAAGTTGCTTAAAATTGCATGCTCTATATGAATCACGAAAGATAAAATTTGGGTTCAGTGTCCCTTTAATCTGAATCATAAAAGAAAAATGTTGGGTTTCATGTCCCTTTAAAGTCTATGAAGATTTTTGTAGATACGTTTTTCTAAACAATTGGAAACGAGCCTTATCTTTTAAGGGGTTTAAATCACACTGCACGGTCGTTTGTATATGACTAACAGATTCCATTATATAATAACTGCAAGAGAAATAACATTTAGTCTAGGGATGCACCGATACCGATACTAGTATCGGTACCGATACCAAGTATTTGCATGAGTACTTGTACTCGTGCAAATGCACCGATACCTAAACAGATACCTCTACTTCCTACCCATATGCTATCTTGTGGCGTTTTTTCACACTGCATGTTCCCATTTCATTTTAAACTGGAGTGGAGACTAAACTAAAAATTGTTTACTACTGTTCTGACAATACAAACTGCTGTTATTTGTATTATTGTAGGAGAGATCACTGTACCTCGTTCAGACAAACCCCTGAAGTACTGGGCAGTTAATAAACTGATTTCCAGCTCTGGCTAAAATGGCCCAAAAATATCTTTCTGCCCCATGCAGTAGTGTGGAAAGTGAAAGACTGTTCAACTTAGAGTCGAACCGCCATACACATGTCAGATTGATGTTATATAACAGCCCTACAACCCAATTGTATCACCCCTTTAAATGTAATATTTTATTGTAATATTTTTTATTTATAAACATGTTTAGTGAACTTTTTTATTATTTCATAATGTCTTTTGAATTACAGCCCTTTATAATTATAAAGAAGGAATCTTAAATAATTAGTCTGTATTGTGCTTGATAAACTGTCACATGACATTAAAAAAAAGTATCGGTAATTGGTATCGGCGAGTATTTGAAAACAAGTATCGGTACTTGTACTCAGTCATAAAAAAATGGTATCGGTGCAACCCTAATTTAGTCCTTGTGCACAGATCCCCCTACTCAAAATATTAAAATAAGGTTACAATTGAACTTTTTATCTAAATTCAAGAAAAAGCATTTTAAAATAACAAACTTTTGTTTGAGAAAATAAAAACTAACATTTTTGTCACCACACTCACTTTACCCTTCCTAGCAGTTAAGCAGGCAAAGAGAATGACTGGGGGGCGGAGCTAAGGGAGGAGCTATATAGACAGCTCTGCTGTGGGTGCTCTCTTTGCCACTTCCTTTTAGGAAGGAGAATATCCCACAAGTATGGATGAATCCGTGGACTCGATACATCTTACAAGAGAAAAAGCATTTAGCTTGGTATGACACAAACGATAGAAAAAATAAAGGGAAAAACATATCCAAATGTTGAATCACTTGAAGGTGATGTAGCATATCTGTAAAAAGAGAATTAGAAAATATCATAAACTTCTCTATGTATAAAAGGATATGTTAGCTACAAATTTCCTCAGTGGTCACATCCCACTGTAAAGGGACTTTAAGCAGCCAATCAGGATGCTAGTCTAGGACATGTAATGGAGCATGCATCTGGTATGTGCAACACAATTATTTTATTTCTCTCCTCACATTGAAATTACAAGACATTTCTGTTGTGTTGCTATATAACAAAATATCAGCCAAGTTTAAAGGGTTTTGAAACAAATTAAAGAGACAGGAAATTTAAAATAGAACATGCAATTTTAAACAACTTTCCAATTTACTTCTATTATCAAATGTGTTTTGTTCTCTGTATCTTTTGTTGAAAAGGGAGGCAAGCTCAGAAGCAGCACATTTGCAAGAACACTAGATGGCAGCACTGTTTCCTGCCGTGTAGTACTCTAAACACCAGCCTAGGTATCTCCAACAAAGAATATCATGGAAACTAAGCAAATTTGACAATAAAAAGCAAATTGGAAATTTTTTTTTAAAATTGTATGCTCTGTCTGAATCACAAAAGAAAATGTTTGGGTTTCATATCCCTTTAATATCACACACATCTATATTCACATATAAACACACCATCGGCTCGATTTATCAATCAAGGGCAGACAGGGGCGAATAAGTACACTCCAGCTCTCCTCTGGCGGCCAGCAATTTGCTGCCCAAATTTAACATTGCACACAAGCGCTATTTTGCGTTTGAATGCAACCTTGCCCCCTGCCCGCGCACAACCAATCAGATGCGGGCAGGAGCTGTCAAATCTCCCCAGTCAGACAAGACGGGGGAAATTAAAATTGATAAATCCTGATTGCGGGTTCTCTTGTGAGAACCTGCGGTCGAAGGAAGGAGAAGGGCTTTATAAATCGAGCCCCATATATAAAGCTGGGTGCCCCTTTACAATTTAAATACAGACATTTAGTAGAAAATATTAGATACACTCTTGAATATAAAGAACACCCTAATTCTCAGGGCTAGAAGCCAGAGCGCACAGTTTTTGTGAGCTGGATGTATAAGGGCTAGGTGTGAAATCTTTGCTGGGAAGTGGAAGCTTTGCGACTCGCACGGGAGGAGGGCTGGAAGCTACATGCCTTAGGACCCGCTATACAAAAGGAAATTGCTAATTGTTGTCCGTATTATTAGGGAGATTGGAGAGGGGAACAAAGCATTCACAGTTATGTAAATGTGTGGGCTCTGTACAATACAGGAGCAGATGCCTTCATAGCCTAATATGTTAAGTAATCCTTCACCCAAGGCAGGCCTAATTAAACAAAGCCCTGTCAAAGAGACAGCCAGTTCTGGTGTGACTGACGCTTTGTAAATATTGGGAAGATGGCTTCCCTCCCTGCAACCTCTCTTATTCCTTAATATAGCAGCTGGATGATATGATCCTGCCCCCCTCCCTATACCCATTCATCTGTCAAGCTCCTGGCCCACCGGCTCAATGTTACACCAAGCAGCTTTGCAAGCTAAGACGAACAGAACAAAAGCTATGACAAGCCCCTCTGGGAAGATCTGCGTCACGTTGCACTGAATCGGTCGATCCCAAACACAAGGGTCTTTACACTGTGTAGGACTCCTGTACTGATTTTTATCTGGGTCTTGACATTGGTGTACAACACAAGGGCATGCCGCAGAAAACAAGAAATGTTAGGTATCCATAGTGTATACGGCGCAACGGTAATGTGAGTGTCTACTTGGGCAATTGAGAAGGCTCCCAGCAGGTGTGGAATAGCAAACAGGGTTTGTCAGACTGAATTTTACAGGAAGTTGAGAAAGATCATTCAGTATGTTTAAAGCTAGTAGGTTAAAGGGACATAATACTCATATGCTAAATCACTTGAAACTGATGCAGTATAACTGTAAAAAGCAAACAGGAAAATATCACCTGAGCATCTCTATGTAAAAAAGGAAGATATTTTACCTCACAATTTCCTCAGCTCAGCAGAGTAAGTTCTGTGTAAAAAGTTATACTTCAGCTGCTATCCAGCTGCAGGTAAAAAAATAAAAATAAATGAAAAAATGAACAGCAGCCAATCAACATCAACAGTGCTGAGGTCATGAACTCTTTTACTGTGATCTCATGAGATTTCACTTAACTCTCATGAGATTTCATAGTAAATGTCCTTAAACTAAATAGGGAAATAACATGAGAGTGCACGAGGCTCACTCCCTTGCCTGTCCCGGAACAGACATACTGATTTGCTGCTTAAAGTCCATTACAATGGGGTTTGAATACTTTTGAGGTAAACATCTTGTGTATGTATATATATATATATATATATATATATATATATATATACATACACACACACACACACACACACACACACACATACTTGCACTTCAAGCAAAAGATAAAGAATTCCACATGGAAGGCGCCCTCCAATTAAGAGCAATTTATTTATTTTATTCACTACAGGTAACAGTAGTATTTTTTAAATATTAATTCAAAATTTTGGAATCCTGGATTTGTACCTGTATATACCCCAGACAATCGATTAGGCCCTCTTTAGTCCTCATATTGAGGTGCAGCCATATGCCTTTAAAAGGACAGTCAACACCAGAATTATTGTTGTTTAAAAAGATAGATAATCCCTTTATTACCCATTCCCCAGTTTTGCATAACTAACAATGTTATAGAAATACACTTTATACCTCTGTGATTACCTTGTATCTATGCCTCTGCAAACTGCACCCTTATTTCAGTTCTTTTGACAGACTTGCATTTTAGCCAATCAGTGCTATCTCCAGGGTAACTTCACGTGCATGAGCTCAATGTTATCTATATGAAACACATGAATTTATGCCCTCTAGTGGTCAAAATGCATTCAGATTAGAAGTCTTCAAGGTCTAAGAAATTAGCATATGAACCTCCTAGGTTTAGCTTTCAACTAAGAATACCACGAGAACAAAGCTAAATTTGTGATAAAAGTAAATTGGAAAGTTGTTTAAAATTACATTCCATATTTAAATCATGAAAGTTTTTTTGGGACATTTACTGTCCCTTTAAGCAATATTGGGCAAAAAGTCCATGTCTGGTTACTTCAATCTCCCTTTGGGAGACTTCCCTGGGGTCATTTTACAAATACAGAAAGAGAAGTGCTCTCTCAGGAATGAAAAACAGCTCAGTAGTTTGAACTATGGTGATTTACCACCTAGGAGCAGCCTCTTTTAGCCAATTGTGATTTTTATATATATATATATATATATATATATATATATACACACAGAGAGAAATGCACTCACAGGAACGAACAACCAGCTCAATACCATTGTTAGCCTGTTCTATGGCGATTTACCACCTGGGTGCAACTTCTTTTAGCCCAGCAATGCTTTTCACAGATTAGAACTTTCCTGTAGTATATCAGTCTGATCCCGCCTATTACGGTCAGTCCAGCGCCGAAATACCAGGCAATTCCTCTCTGAACAAGGAACACAGCAACCCCAGACGATCGCACCCAGGTGGTAAATCGCCATAGAACAGGCTAACAATGGTATTGAGCTGGTTGTTTGTTCCTGTGAGTGCATTTCTCTCTGTGTGTATTTAGTCTCCCTATGGGAAAAAGGGGAAACCAGACGTGGACTCCTTGCTCAGTGTGCTTAGAGGAATACTGCTACACCTCACTGACGAGGCCCAATGAAGGCCGAAACGATCGTCTGGGGTTGCTTTGTTCCTTGTTCAGAGAGGAATTGCCTGGTATTTCGGTGCTGGACTGACTGTAATAGGCGGGATCAGACTGATATACTACAGGAAAGTTCTACTCTGTGAAAAGCATTGCTGGGCTAAAAGAAGTTGCACCCAGGTGGTAAATCGCCATAGAACAGGCTAACAATGGTATTGAGCTGGTTGTTCGTTCCTGTGAGTGCATTTCTCTCTGTGTGTATTTAGTCTCCCTATGGGAAAAAGGGGAAACCAGACGTGGACTCCTTGCTCAGTGTGCTTAGAGGAATACTGCTACACCTCACTGACGAGGCCCAATGAAGGCCGAAACGATCGTCTGGGGTTGCTTTGTTCCTTGTTCAGAGAGGAATTGCCTGGTATTTCGGTGCTGGACTGACTGTAATAGGCGGGATCAGACTGATATACTACAGGAAAGTTCTACTCTGTGAAAAGCATTGCTGGGCTAAAAGAAGTTGCACCCAGGTGGTAAATCGCCATAGAACAGGCTAACAATGGTATTGAGCTGGTTGTTCGTTCCTGTGAGTGCATTTCTCTCTGTGTGTATTTACTCTGTGTATATATATATATATATATATATATATATATTCCCCTGGAAGAAGCCCACCAATCTACCAAAACCGGAGGGGCGAAACGCGTGAAGAAAAAGGGGCGAATATGTCAACGCGATTGTGATATTGCAAGCTTCAGGTTAGCATGTGAGTGAAAACTTTTACTTGTTATAATCGCGGTATCTGATGTGCACAAAACGTCAAGCACAGTTAGCACACGAGCATGAGCAATAATTAGAGCTCCACTCGTAATCTAGGCCTCTGAAAGGAAAACCTATTACTTATTTTAAGGTACAATGCACTGAAAACTCCATAATTTGATTTGTATTAAAAATAATATAAACGTTAAAGGGTTCCCCCTGCAAAATTTTACATAGCAGAGAGCTCTCAATATTTCTATGGGAGTCAGCTCTCTACACGCAGGGACAACTCATTTAAAAAAAAATAAAAAAAATGTAACGGTTAAATGTATTTTTTCACTGTTTTGGTGGCAAACTTGATCATTGGGCCCCCAGACATCTTTTGGGCCAAGTTTCTTTTAACCTGAATCTCTCACTTCCAGTCCATCTCTTTCCTTTCCTTTTTGTGATAGAAACAAATATTGATGGCAGATAAGAGCCATAGGCCCAGCAAGTCTGCCTGACCTTACCTAACAGTATAAACTTATCTAGTTCGTAGGATAGCCTTATGCTTGTTCCAGGCATTTTTAAAGTCCCCCACAGTGTTTGTGGCTACTACCTCTTGAGGAAGTTTATTCCATAAATCAATCACTCTTTCTGTAAAATAGTGCTTCCTCAAATTACTCCTGAATCTACTACCGTTGAGATCATGATACATTGTTCTTAAATTTTCCATTTTATGTAAAATACCCACAGCCTCAGTTTTACTAAGCCCTTTAACGTACTTGAAAGTTGCTATAATATCACCTTGTTCCCTTCTCTCCTCTAAGCTATACATATTTATGCCATTGAGCCTATCCTGGTAAGTTTTATTTTTTAGACCATGTACCATTTTGGTAGCCCTCCTTTGCACAGATTTGAAGTTTGCTAATATCCTTCTGAAGATATGGCCTCCAGAACTGCACACAATACTCAAGATGAGGCCTAACTAATGATCTATAAAGTGGCATAAGAACCTTTACTATTTCTGCTGCAAATACCTCTACCAATACATCCAAGCATTCTGCTAGCCTTACTCACTGCATTACTACATTGTTTACTAAGTTTTAAATCATCTAAAAAAATTCTGCCACCCCTGTCCCCTGAATTTTCTCCTTTCTCTATACTTTCTTTTCTTGGGGTAAAGTCTCCCTCCTCCCACGCCCTATATCTTTCTAATTAGGGGTCAGTCTACCTCCTCCTATATTTTCCTGATTTGGGGTCAGTCTCCCTCCTCCCTCTCCTATATCTTCATCTTTTAGGGTCAGTGTCCCTCTTCCCTCTGCTATATCTTCATATTTTAGGGTCAGTGTCCCTCTTCCCTCTGCTAAATCTTCATCTTTTAGGGTCAGTCTCCCTCTTCCCTCTCCTATATCTTCATCTTTTGGGGTCAGTCTCCCTCTTCCCTCCTCCTATATCTTCGTCTTTTGGGGTAAGTCTCCCTTCTCCTATATCTACCTCTTTTGTGGCCAGTCTCCCTTTACTCTAGATTGACCTGCCTAAGCTAGAGGCTATATATACACATCACTGTTACATAAAGAAGGTATTAATACTTATTGATTTATTAAGGAGGATGGCAACATCCTGATCCTTGCTGACAATTAGTTTTTTAACTACTAAAATAAATGCACTCTCTTTAAATCTGCTTATAAATAATCCTGAGCTGGCCTGCTGGTGTGTGCTATTCAAGGACACTGACCTGTCCCTGACCACACTGTTTGTGACTTGCACAGTATTTGCAATCTCCCCAGCAGTGGCTCTGGGGGAAGCCTTATTTTATGTTGCTTTTTCGTGCTTTCCCCATCTCACACATTCTCGTACTCCCCCCCCCCAGTTTCCATTCCCCTCCGAATCATCTGCAGCCAATTGTACAACAATAGGCTCTGAGACAGCAGCTTCCAATCTCTTCCTGGAATGGCCCAAGTAATGAGGCCAAATGGTATGCAGGGACCCTGGGGAGCACCCGGCCGGCTCAAAATCTTGTTTCTCTTGGCTTCATGTCTGGGGTTTATTTACAAACTCCAACAGTATTTTGGATTGGCCACAGCTCCAGAAGCAAACTCAAGCTGTGCTTTATCCCATTCATTCTTCTGCCTGCCCCCAGCTCGGTGATAGCCCCCCTTTGGCAGCTTTACGGCCATGTTCTCTTCTCTGGGAGCTATATGGCCTCTCTCCTCTGTTCTGAGAGCATTAAGGCCTCTCTCCTCTGTAACAAGAGCATTAAGGCCTCTCTCCTCTGTAACAAGAGCATTAAGCCCCCTCTCCTCTGGTCTGAGAGCATTAAGGCCTCTCTCCTCTTGTTAGAGCATTAAGGCCTCTCTCCTCTGGTTAGAGCATTAAGGCCTCTCTCCTCTGGTTAGAGCATTAAGGCCTCTCTCCTCTGGTTAGAGCATTAAGGCCTCTCTCCTCTGGTTAGAGCATTAAGGCCTCTCTCCTCTGGTTAGAGCATTAAGGCCTCTCTCCTCTGGTTAGAGCATTAAGGCCTCTCTCCTCTGGTTAGAGCATTAAGGCCTCTCTCCTCTGGTTAGAGCATTAAGGCCTCTCTCCTCTGGTTAGAGCATTAAGGCCTCTCTCCTCTGGTTAGAGCATTAAGGCCTCTCTCCTCTGGTTAGAGCATTAAGGCCTCTCTCCTCTGGTTAGAGCATTAAGGCCTCTCTCCTCTGGTTAGAGCATTAAGGCCTCTCTCCTCTGGTTAGAGCATTAAGGCCTCTCTCCTCTGGTTAGAGCATTAAGGCCTCTCTCCTCTGGTTAGAGCATTAAGGCCTCTCTCCTCTGTTCTGAGAGAATTAAGCCCCCTCTCCTCTGGTCTGAGAGCATTAAGGCCTCTCTCCTCTGGTCTGAGAGCATTAAGGCCTCTCTCCACTGGTTGGAGAGCATTAAGGCCTCTCTCCACTGGTTGGAGAGCATTAAGGCCTCTCTCCGCTGGTCTGAGAGCATTAAGGCCTCTCTCCTCTGGTCTGAGAGCATTAAGGCCTCTCTCCGCTGGTCTGAGAGCATTAAGGCCTCTCTCCGCTGGTCTGAGAGCATTAAGGCCTCCCTCCTCTGGTCTGAGAGCATTAAGCCCCCTCTCCTCTGGTCAGAGCATTAAGGCCTCTCTCCTCTGGTCAGAGCATTAAGGCCTCTCTCCTCTGGTCAGAGCATTAAGGCCTCTCTCCGCTGGTCTGAGAGCATTAAGTCCTCTCTCCTCTGGTCTGAGAGCATTAAGGCCTCTCTCCGCTGGTCTGAGAGCATTAAGGCCTCTCTCCTCTGTTCTGAGAGAATTAAGCCCCTCTCCTCTGGTCTGAGAGCATTAAGGCCTCTCTCCTCTGGTCAGAGCATTAAGGCCTCTCTCCGCTGTTCTGAGAGCATTAAGGCCTCTCTCCTCTGGTCAGAGCATTAAGGCCTCTCTCCGCTGGTCTGAGAGCATTAAGGCCTCTCTCCGCTGGTCTGAGAGCATTAAGGCCTCTCTCTGCTGGTCTGAGAGCATTAAGGCCTCTCTCCGCTGGTCTGAGAGCATTAAGGCCTCTCTCCGCTGGTCTGAGAGCATTAAGGCCTCTCTCCGCTGGTCTGAGAGCATTAAGGCCTCTCTCCTCTGGTCTGAGAGCATTAAGGCCTCTCTCCGCTGGTCTGAGAGCATTAAGGCCTCCCTCCTCTGGTCTGAGAGCATTAAGCCCCCTCTCCTCTGGTCAGAGCATTAAGGCCTCTCTCCTCTGGTCAGAGCATTAAGGCCTCTCTCCGCTGGTCTGAGAGCATTAAGGCCTCTCTCCGCTGGTCTGAGAGCATTAAGGCCTCTCTCTGCTGGTCTGAGAGCATTAAGGCCTCTCTCCGCTGGTCTGAGAGCATTAAGGCCTCTCTCCTCTGGTCTGAGAGCATTAAGTCCTCTCTCCTCTGGTCTGAGAGCATTAAGGCCTCTCTCCTCTGGTCTGAGAGCATTAAGCCCTCTCTCCTCTGGTCAGAGCATTAAGGCCTCTCTCCTCTGCTCTAAGAGCATTAAGGCCTCTCTCCTCTGCTCTAAGAGCATTAAGTCCTCTCTCCTCTGCTCTAAGAGCATTAAGTCCTCTCTCCTCTGCTCTAAGAGCATTAAGTCCTCTCTCCTCTGCTCTAAGAGCATTAAGTCCTCTGGTCTAAGAACATTAAGGCCTCTCTCCTCTGCTCTAAGAGCATTAAGTCCTCTCTCCTCTGCTCTAAGAGCATTAAGTCCTCTCTCCATTCTCTCTTCTCTGTTCTGAGAGCATTCCGGACTCTCTTGCCTTATTTAGGAACAGCATGGTATTTTGTCCTTTCTAAAAGCCCTATGACCTATTCCTCCTGTTTTAAAAGCACTATGGCCTATTCCCCCTGTTCTAAAAGCACTATGGCCTATTCCCACTGTTCTAAAAGCACTATGGCCTATTCCCACTGTTCTAAAAGCCCTATGACCTATTTCCCCTGTTCTAAAAGCGCTATGGCCTATTTCCCCTGTTCTAAAAGCGCTATGGCCCATTTCCCCTGTTCTAAAAGCACTATGGCCTATTACCCCTGTTCTAAAAGCAATATGGCTTATTCCCCCTGTTCTAAAAGCACTATGGCCTATTCCCACAGTTCTAAAAGCAATATGGCTTGTTCCCCCTGTTCTAAAAGCAATATGGCATATCCCCCCTGTTCTAAAAGCACTATGGCCTATTCCCACTGTTCTAAAAGCACTATGGCCTATTCCCACTGTTCTAAAAGCCCTATGACCTATTTCCCCTGTTCTAAAAGCACTATTGCCTATCCCCCCTGTTCTAAAAGCACTATGGCCTATTCCCCCTGTTCTAAAAGCAATATGGCTTATTCCCTGTTCTAAAAGCACTATGGCCTATTCCCACAGTTCTAAAAGCAATATGGCTTGTTCCCCCTGTTCTAAAAGCAATATGGCCTATCCCCCCTGTTCTAAAAGCACTATGACCTACCCCCCCTGTTCTAAAAGCACTATGGCCTATTCCCCCTGTTCTAAAAGTACTATGGCTTATTCCCCCTGTTCTAAAAGTACTATGTCCTAATACCCCTGTTCTAAAAGCACTATGACCTAATTCCCATGTTCTAAAAGCACTATGGCCTATTTCCCATGTTCTAAAAGCACTATAGCCTATTCTCCCTGTTCTAAAAGCAATATGGCCTATTCCCCCTGTTTTAAAAGCAATATGGCCTATCCCCCTGTTCTAAAAGCAATATGGCCTATCCCCCCTGTTCTAAAAGCAATATGGCCTATTCCCCCTGTTCTAAAAGCAATATAGCCTATCCCCCCTGTTCTAAAAGCAATATGGCCTATCCCCCGTGTTCTAAAAGCAATATGGCCTATCCCCCCTGTTCTAAAAGCACTATGGCCTATCCCCCCTGTTCTAAAAGCACTATGGCCTATCTCCCCTGTTCTAAAAGCACTATGGCCTATCTCCCCTGTTCTAAAAGCACTATGGCCTATTCCCCCTCTTCTAAAAGCAATATGGCATATGGCCTATCCCCCCTGTTCTAAAAGCACTATGGCCTATCCCCCCTGTTCTAAAATCAATATGGCCTATTCCCCCTGTTCTAAAAGCAATATGGCCTATTCCCCCTGTTCTAAAAGCAATATGGCCTATCCCCCCTGTTCTAAAAGCAATATGGCCTATTTCCCCTGTTCTAAAAGCAATATGGCCTATCTCCCCTGTTCTAAAAGCACTATGGCCTATACCCCCTGTTCTAAAAGCAATATGGCCTATCTCCCCTGTTCTAAAAGCACTATGGCCTATCCCCCCTGTTCTAAAAGCAATATGGCCTATATCCCCTGTTCTAAAAGCACTATGGCCTATTCCCACTGTTCTAAAAGCAATATGGCCTATTCCCACTGTTCTAAAAGCAATATGGCCTATCTCCCCTGTTCTAAAAGCAATATGGCCTATCCCCCCTGTTCTAAAAGCAATATGGCCTATCTCCCCTGTTCTAAAAGCAATATGGCCTATCTCCCCTGTTCTAAAAGCAATATGGCCTATCTCCCCTGTTCTAAAAGCACTATGGCCTATCCCCCCTGTTCTAAAAGCAATATGGCCTATCTCCCCTGTTCTAAAAGCACTATGGCCTATCTCCCCTGTTCTAAAAGCACTATGGCCTATCCCCCCTGTTCTAAAAGCAATATGGCCTATCTCCCCTGTTCTAAAAGCACTATGGCCTATCCCCCCTGTTCTAAAAGCAATATGGCCTATTTCCCCTGTTCTAAAAGCAATATGGTCTATCTCCCCTGTTCTAAAAGCACTATGGCCTATCCCCCCTGTTCTAAAAGCAATATGGCCTATCTCCCCTGTTCTAAAAGCACTATGGCCTATTTCCCCTGTTCTAAAAGCAATATGGCCTATCTCCCCTGTTCTAAAAGCAATATGGCCTATTTCCCCTGTTCTAAAAGCACTATGGCCTATCCCCCTGTTCTAAAAGCACTATGGCCTATCTCCCCTGTTCTAAAAGCAATATGGCCTATCTCCCCTGTTCTAAAAGCACTATGGCCTATCCCCTTGTTCTAAAAGCACTATGGCCTATCCCCCTGTTCTAAAAGCACTATGGCCTATCTCCCCTGTTCTAAAAGCACTATGGCCTATCTCCCCTGTTCTAAAAGCAATATGGCCTATCTCCCCTGTTCTAAAAGCACTATGGCCTATCTCCCCTGTTCTAAAAGCACTATGGCCTATTTCCCCTGTTCTAAAAGCAATATGGCCTATCTCACCTGTTCTAAAAACACTATGGCCTATCCCCCCTGTTCTAAAAGCAATATGGCCTATCTCCCCTGTTCTAAAAGCACTATGGCCTATCCCCCCTGTTCTAAAAGCAATATGGCCTATTTCCCCTGTTCTAAAAACACTATGGCCTATTTCCCCTGTTCTAAAAGCAATATGGTCTAGCCCCCCTGTTCTAAAAGCACTATGGCACCTCTCCCCTAATTTGAAAGCATTATGGCCTCTCTCCCCTTCTTTGGGAGCAGCATAGTCTTTTGCTCGTTCCCTCCCTTTCTCTAAGAATTATGTGGCCTCACTGCCCTTCTCTGTCAGCATTATGGCCTCTCTCCTCTGTTTTGCAAGGACTATGACCTCTCTCTTACTCTCTGGAGTAGCAAGGTCTCTCTCCCCTTTTGAAAGAGCATTATGACCTCTCTCCTATTTTCTGAGAGCTTCTCGTTCCTTTTCTGGGAACAACATGAGCTCTCCCCCCATCTCTAGAAGCTGTATGAATTATCTTAACTTGTCTGGCAGTTTTATGGTACCTCTTCCCTTTTTTGAGAGAATTATGAACACTTTCCACCTCTCTGAAACAGCATGGCCTCTCTTACCTTCTACAGGAGTATTAATGCTTCTCTTTTTTCTGGGACCTTTACTGCTGTAAGTAAAGGCCCTAGAGGTGACAAATGGCTGCCAAGTACATGATCAGTGATGCCAACAATGGATTGCAGGATAGCTAGGCCAGAGAGAGAGCTTGCTTACTTAAACATAAACAATATTGAGACCAACATACTGGTAAATGTAAAATGTGTTTAGGGAAACATGGAACCATATGGTTACCTTCCTACTCCTTGAGCAACAGTATGGACTGTCCCATTCACTGGGAATAGTATGGCTTCTCTCCCTCTCCTCTGAGAACAGTATGGGGTAGATTTATCAAATGTCGGGTGGACATGATCCGCTGTAGCGGATCATGTCCGCCCGACATTGATAAATGCCGACAGCATACGCTGTCAGTATATATCATTGCACAAGCATTTCTGGTGAAATGCTTGTGCAATGCCACCACTGCACAATCGGCCGTTAGCAGGGGGTGTCAATCATCCCGATCGTATTCGATTGGGATGATTGTTGTCCGCCACCTCTGAGTTAAGGATCAGCGATCTTACGACCGCTGCTTCTTAACTTAAGTTTACGGAGGACCTGAAACTTTGGGGGTAGATTACAACATCCGCTGTTTGATAAATCTACCCCCATGTCTTCTCTCCCTCTCCTCGGGAAACAGTATGGCTTCTCTCCCTCTCCTCGGGGGAACAGTATGGCTTCTCTCCCTCTCCTCTGAGAACAGCATGTCTTTTCTCCCTCTCCTCTGAGAACAGTATGTCTTCTCTCCCTCTCCTCTGAGAACAGTATGTCTTCTCTCCCTCTCCTCTGAGAACAGTATGGCTTCTTTCCGTCTCCTCTGAGAACAGTATGTTTTCTCTCCCTCTGCTCTGAGAACAGTATGGCTTCTCTCCCTCTCTTTTGAGATCAGTAAGGCTTATCTCCCTCTCCTTGGGGAACAGTATGTCTTTTCTCCCTCTCCTCTGAGAACAGTATGGCTTCTCTCCCTCTCCTCGGGGAACAGTATGGCTTCTCTCCCTCTCCTCTGAGAACAGTATGTCTTTTCTCCCTCTCCTCTGAGAACAGTATGTCTTCTCTCCCTCTCCTCTGAGAACAGTATGTCTTCTCTCCCTCTCCTCTGAGAACAGTATGGCTTCTCTCCCTCTCCTCTGAGAACAGTATGGCTTCTCTCCCTCTCCTCAGGGAACAGTATGGCTTCTCTCCCTCTCCTTTGAGTACAGTGTGTTTTCTCTCCCTCTCCTCAGGGAACAGTATGTCTTCTCTCCCTCTCCTCTGAGAGAACTGTATGTCTTGTCTCCCTCTCCTCTGAGAATAGTATGTCTTCTCTCCCTCTCCTCAGGAAACAGTATGTATTCTCTCCCTCTCCTTGGGAAACAGTATAGCTTCTCTCCCTCTGCTCGGGGAACAGTATGGCTTCTCTCCCTCTCCTCTGAGAACAGTAAGGCTTCTCTCCCTCTCATCTGGAAACAGTATAGCTTATCTCCCTATCCACTGATAACAGTATGGCTTCTCTCGAACTCCTCTGAGAACAGTATGTTTTCTTTCCCTCTCCTCAGGGAACAGTATGACTTTTCTCCCTCTCCTCAGGGAACAGTATGTCATCTCTCCCTCTCCTCAGGGAACAGTATGTCATCTCTCCCTCTCCTCAGGGAACAGTATGTCATCTCTCCCTCTCCTCAGGGAACAGTATGTCATCTCTCCCTCTCCTCAGGGAACAGTATGACTTTTCTCCCTCTCCTCGGGGAACAGTATGTCTTCTCTCCCTCTCCTCAGGGAACAGTATGTCTTCTCTCGCTCTCCTCAGGGAACAGAATGTCTTTTCTCCCTCTCCTCTGAGAACAGAAAGGCTTCTCTCCCTCTCCTCTGAGAACAGTAAAGCTTCTCTCCCTCTCTTTAGGAAACAGTATAACTTTTCTCCCTCTCCTCTGGAAACAGTATGGCTTCTCTCCCTCTCCTCTGAGAACAGTATGGCTTCTCTCCATCTCCTCTGAGAACAGGAAGGCTTCTCTCCTTTTCCTCTGAGAACAGTAAGGATTCTCTCCCTCTCCTCTGGAAACAGCATGGCTTCTCTTCCTCTCCTCTGGAAACAGCATGGCTTCTCTTCCTCTCCTGTGAGAACAGCATGGCTTCTCTTCCTCTCCTCAGGGAACAGTATGTCTTCTCTCGCTCTCCTCAGGGAACATAATGTCTTTTCTCCCTCTCCTCTGAGAACAGAAAGGCTTCTCTCCCTCTCCTCTGAGAACAGTAAAGCTTCTCTCCCTCTCTTTAGGAAACAGTATAACTTTTCTCCCTCTCCTCTGGAAACAGTATGGCTTCTCTCCCTCTCCTCTGAGAACAGTATGGCTTCTCTCCATCTCCTCTGAGAACAGGAAGGCTTCTCTCCTTTTCCTCTGAGAACAGTAAGGATTCTCTCCCTCTCCTCTGGAAACAGCATGGCTTCTCTTCCTCTCCTCTGGAAACAGCATGGCTTCTCTTCCTCTCCTCTGGAAACAGCATGGCTTCTCTTCCTCTCCTGTGAGAACAGCATGGCTTCTCTTCCTCTCCTGTGAGAACAGCATGGCTTCTCTTCCTCTCCTGTGAGAACAGCATGGCTTCTCTTCCTCTCCTCTGGAAACAGTATAGCTTCTCTCCCTCTCCTCTGAGAACAAAAAGGCTTCTCTCCTTTTCCTCTGAGAACAGTAAGGATTCTCTCCGTCTCCTCTGGAAACAGTATGGCTTCCCTCCCTCTACTCTGGAAACAGTATAGCTTCTCTCCCTCTCCTGTGAGAACAGTATGTCTTCTCTCCCTCTCCTCTTAGAACACTATGTTTTCTCTCCCTCTCCTCTTAGAACAGTATGTCTTATTTACTTCTCCTCTGAGAACAGTATGTCGTCTCTCACTCTCCTCTGAGAACAGTATGTATTTTCTCCCTCTCCTCTGAGAACAGTATGTATTTTCTCCCTCTCCTCTGAGAACAGTATGTATTTTCTCCCTCTCCTCTGAGAACAGTATGTATTTTCTCCCTCTCCTCTGAGAACAGTATGTCTTCTCTCACTCTCCTCTGAGAACAGTATGTCTTCTCTCCTTCTCCTCTGAGAACAGTATGTCTTCTCTCACTCTCCTCTTAGAACATTATGTCTTATTTACTTCTCCTCTGAGAACAGTATGTCTTCTCTCACTCTCCTCTGAGAACAGTATGTATTTTCTCCCTCTCCTCTGAGAACAGTATGTATTTTCTCCCTCTCCTCTGAGAACAGTATGTCTTCTCTCACTCTCCTCTGAGAACAGTATGTCTTCTTTCCGTCTCCTCTGAGAACAGTATGTATTTTCTCCCTCTCCTCTGAGAACAGTATGTATTCTCTCCCTCTCCTCTGAGAACAGTATGTATTTTCTCCCTCTCCTCTGAGAACAGAATGTATTTTCTCCCTCTCCTCTGAGAACAGTATGTCTTCTCTCACTCTCCTCTGAGAACAGTATGTATTTTCTCCCTCTCCTCTGAGAACAGTATGTCTTCTCTCCTCCTCTGAGAACAGTATGTCGTCTCTCCTTCTCCTCTGAGAACAGTATGTCTTGTCTCCTTCTCCTCTGAGAACAGTATGTCTTGTCTCCTTCTCCTCTGAGAACAGTATGTCTTCTCTCCTTCTCCTCTGAGAACAGTATGTTGTCTCTCCTTCTCCTCTGAGAACAGTATGTCTTCTCTCCTTCTAATCTGAGAACACTATGTCTTCTCTCCTTCTCCTCTGAGAACAGTATGTCTTCTCTCCTTCTCCTCTGAGAACAGTATGGCCTATCTGGCTTTAATTAAGGAACAGGATGGCTTCTCTACCTCTCCTCTGAGAACAGTATGTCTTATTTACATCTCCTCTGAGAACAGTATGTCTTCTCTCCTTCTCCTCTGAGAACAGTATGTCTTCTCTCCTTCTCCTCTGAGAACAGTATGTCTTCTCTCCTTCTCCTCTGAGAACAGTATGTCTTCTCTCCTTCTCCTCTGAGAACAGTATGTCTTCTCTCCTTCTCCACTGAGAACAGTATGTCTTCTCTCCTTCTCCTCTGAGAACAGTATGTCTTCTCTCCTTCTCCTCTGAGAACAGTATGTCTTCTCTCCTTCTCCTCTGAGAACAGTATGTCTTCTCTCCTTCTCCTCTGAGAACAGTATGTCTTCTCTCCTTCTCCTCTGAGAACAGTATGTCTTCTCTCCTTCTCCTCGGAGAACAGTATGGCCTATCTGGCTTTAATTAAGGAACAGGATAGCTTCTCTACCTCTCCTCAGGGAACAGTATGGCTTTTCGCCTCATCTTGGGGAACAGTATGGCCTCTCTCCCTATCCTCTAGGAACAGTATGGCATCTCTCCATCACCTCAGGGAACAGTATGGCTTCTCTCCCTCACCTCAATGAATAGTATGGCTTCTCTCCCTCTACTTGGGGAACAGTATGGCTTCTCTCCCTCTCCTCAGGGAACAGTATGTCATCTCTCCCTCTCCTCAGGGAACAGTATGTCATCTCTCCCTCTCCTCAGGGAACAGTATGACTTTTCTCCCTCTCCTCAGGGAACAGTATGTCTTCTCTCCCTCTCCTCAGGGAACAGTATGTCTTCTCTCCCTCTCCTCAGGGAACAGAATGTCTTTTCTCCCTCTCCTCTGAGAACAGAAAGGCTTCTCTCCTTTTCCTCTGAGAACAGAAAGGCTTCTCTCCCTCTCCTCTGAGAACAGTAAAGCTTCTCTCCCTCTCTTTAGGAAACAGTATAACTTTTCTCCCTCTCCTCTGGAAACAGTATGGCTTCTCTCCCTCTCCTCTGAGAACAGTATGGCTTCTCTCCATCTCCTCTGAGAACAGGAAGGCTTCTCTCCTTTTCCTCTGAGAACAGTAAGGATTCTCTCCCTCTCCTCTGGAAACAGCATGGCTTCTCTTCCTCTCCTCTGGAAACAGCATGGCTTCTCTTCCTCTCCTGTGAGAACAGCATGGCTTCTCTTCCTCTCCTCTGGAAACAGTATAGCTTCTCTCCCTCTCCTCTGAGAACAAAAAGGCTTCTCTCCTTTTCCTCTGAGAACAGTAAGGATTCTCTCCGTCTCCTCTGGAAACAGTATGGCTTCCCTCCCTCTACTCTGGAAACAGTATAGCTTCTCTCCCTCTCCTCTGAGAACAGTATGTCTTCTCTCCCTCTCCTCTTAGAACACTATGTTTTCTCTCCCTCTCCTCTTAGAACAGTATGTCTTATTTACTTCTCCTCTGAGAACAGTATGTCTTCTCTCACTCTCCTCTGAGAACAGTATGTCTTCTCTCACTCTCCTCTGAGAACAGTATGTATTTTCTCCCTCTCCTCTGAGAACAGTATGTATTTTCTCCCTCTCCTATGAGAACAGTATGTCTTCTCTCCTTCTCCTCTGAGAACAGTATGGCGATTTGTAGCTTTAATTAGGAAACAGGATGGCTTCTCTCCCTCTCCTCTGGAAACAGTATGGCTTATCTCCCTCTACTCTGAAAACAGTATAGCTTCTCTCCCTCTCCTGTGAGAACAGTATGGCTTCTCTGCCTCTCCTGTGAGAACAGTATGTCTTCTCTCCTCCTCTGAGAACAGTATGTCGTCTCTCCTTCTCCTCTGAGAACAGTATGTCTTGTCTCCTTCTCCTCTGAGAACAGTATGTCTTCTCTCCTTCTCCTCTGAGAACAGTATGTCTTCTCTCCTTCTCCTCTGAGAACAGTATGTTGTCTCTCCTTCTCCTCTGAGAACAGTATGTCTTCTCTCCTTCTAATCTGAGAACACTATGTCTTCTCTCCTTCTCCTCTGAGAACAGTATGTCTTCTCTCCTTCTCCTCTGAGAACAGTATGTCTTCTCTCCTTCTCCTCTGAGAACAGTATGTCTTCTCTCCTTCTCCTCGGAGAACAGTATGGCCTATCTGGCTTTAATTAAGGAACAGGATAGCTTCTCTACCTCTCCTCAGGGAACAGTATGGCTTTTCGCCTCCTCTTGGGGAACAGTATGGCCTCTCTCCCTATCCTCTAGGAACAGTATGGCATCTCTCCATCACCTCAGGGAACAGTATGGCTTCTCTCCCTCACCTCAATGAATAGTATGGCTTCTCTCCCTCTACTTGGGGAACAGTATGGCTTCTCTCCCTCTCCTCAGGGAACAGTATGTCACCTCTCCCTCTCCTCAGGGAACAGTATGTCATCTCTCCCTCTCCTCAGGGAACAGTATGACTTTTCTCCCTCTCCTCAGGGAACAGTATGTCTTCTCTCCCTCTCCTCAGGGAACAGTATGTCTTCTCTCGCTCTCCTCAGGGAACAGAATGTCTTTTCTCCCTCTCCTCTGAGAACAGAAAGGCTTCTCTCCTTTTCCTCTGAGAACAGAAAGGCTTCTCTCCCTCTCCTCTGAGAACAGTAAAGCTTCTCTCCCTCTCTTTAGGAAACAGTATAACTTTTCTCCCTCTCCTCTGGAAACAGTATGGCTTCTCTCCCTCTCCTCTGAGAACAGTATGGCTTCTCTCCATCTCCTCTGAGAACAGGAAGGCTTCTCTCCTTTTCCTCTGAGAACAGTAAGGATTCTCTCCCTCTCCTCTGGAAACAGCATGGCTTCTCTTCCTCTCCTCTGGAAACAGCATGGCTTCTCTTCCTCTCCTGTGAGAACAGCATGGCTTCTCTTCCTCTCCTGTGAGAACAGCATGGCTTCTCTTCCTCTCCTCTGGAAACAGTATAGCTTCTCTCCCTCTCCTCTGAGAACAAAAAGGCTTCTCTCCTTTTCCTCTGAGAACAGTAAGGATTCTCTCCGTCTCCTCTGGAAACAGTATGGCTTCCCTCCCTCTACTCTGGAAACAGTATAGCTTCTCTCCCTCTCCTGTGAGAACAGTATGTCTTCTCTCCCTCTCCTCTTAGAACACTATGTTTTCTCTCCCTCTCCTCTTAGAACAGTATGTCTTATTTACTTCTCCTCTGAGAACAGTATGTCTTCTCTCACTCTCCTCTGAGAACAGTATGTCTTCTCTCACTCTCCTCTGAGAACAGTATGTATTTTCTCCCTCTCCTCTGAGAACAGTATGTATTTTCTCCCTCTCCTCTGAGAACAGTATGTATTTTCTCCCTCTCCTCTGAGAACAGTATGTCTTCTCTCACTCTCCTCTGAGAACAGTATGTCTTCTCTCCTTCTCCTCTGAGAACAGTATGTCTTCTCTCACTCTCCTCTTAGAACAGTATGTCTTATTTACTTCTCCTCTGAGAACAGTATGTCTTCTCTCACTCTCCTCTGAGAACAGTATGTATTTTCTCCCTCTCCTCTGAGAACAGTATGTATTTTCTCCCTCTCCTCTGAGAACAGTATGTCTTCTCTCACTGTCCTCTGAGAACAGTATGTCTTCTTTCCGTCTCCTCTGAGAACAGTATGTATTTTCTCCCTCTCCTCTGAGAACAGTATGTCTTCTCTCCCTCTCCTCTGAGAACAGTATGTCTTCTCTCACTCTCCTCTGAGAACAGTATGTATTTTCTCCCTCTCCTCTGAGAACAGTATGTATTTTCTCCCTCTCCTCTGAGAACAGTATGTCTTCTCTCACTCTCCTCTGAGAACAGTATGTATTTTCTCCCTCTCCTCTGAGAACAGTATGTATTTTCTACCTCTCCTAAGAGAACAGTATGTCTTCTCTCCTTCTCCTCTGAGAACAGTATGGCGATTTGTAGCTTTAATTAGGAAACAGGATGGCTTCTCTCCCTCTCCTCTGGAAACAGTATGGCTTATCTCCCTCTCCTCTGAAAACAGTATAGCTTCTCTCCCTCTCCTGTGAGAACAGTATGGCTTCTCTGCCTCTCCTGTGAGAACAGTATGTCTTCTCTCCTCCTCTGAGAACAGTATGTCTTGTCTCCTTCTCCTCTGAGAACAGTATGTCTTGTCTCCTTCTCCTCTGAGAACAGTATGTCTTCTCTCCTTCTCCTCTGAGAACAGTATGTCTTCTCTCCTTCTCCTCTGAGAACAGTATGTTGTCTCTCCTTCTCCTCTGAGAACAGTATGTCTTCTCTCCTTCTAATCTGAGAACACTATGTCTTCTCTCCTTCTCCTCTGAGAACAGTATGTCTTCTCTCCTTCTCCTCTGAGAACAATATGGCCTATCTGGCTTTAATTAAGGAACAGGATGGCTTCTCTACCTCTCCTCTGAGAACAGTATGTCTTATTTACATCTCCTCTGAGAACAGTATGTCTTCTCTCCTTCTCCTCTGAGAACAGTATGTCTTCTCTCCTCCTCCTCTGAGAACAGTATGTCGTCTCTCCTTCTCCTCTGAGAACAGTATGTCTTCTCTCCTTCTCCACTGAGAACAGTATGTCTTCTCTCCTTCTCCTCTGAGAACAGTATGTCTTCTCTCCTTCTCCTCTGAGAACAGTATGTCTTCTCTCCTTCTCCTCTGAGAACAGTATGTCTTCTCTCCTTCTCCTCTGAGAACAGTATGTCTTCTCTCCTTCTCCTCTGAGAACAGTATGTCTTCTCTCCTTCTCCTCTGAGAACAGTATGTCTTCTCTCCTTCTCCTCGGAGAACAGTATGGCCTATCTGGCTTTAATTAAGGAACAGGATAGCTTCTCTACCTCTCCTCAGGGAACAGTATGGCTTTTCGCCTCCTCTTGGGGAACAGTATGGCCTCTCTCCCTATCCTCTAGGAACAGTATGGCATCTCTCCATCACCTCAGGGAACAGTATGGCTTCTCTCCCTCACCTCAATGAATAGTATGGCTTCTCTCCCTCTACTTGGGGAACAGTATGGCTTCTATCCCTCTCCTCTGGGAACAGTATGGCTTCTCTCCCTCTCCTCAGGGAACAGTATGGCTTCTCTCCCTCTCCTCAGGGAACAGTATGGCCTCTCTCCCTCTCCTCAGGGAACAGTATGGCCTATCTGCCTTTAATTAGGGAACAGGATGGCTTCTCTACCTCTCCTCAGGGAACAGTATGGCTTTTCTCCTCCTCTTGGGGAACAGTATGGCTTCTCTCCCTCTCCTCTGAGAACAGAATGGCTTCTCTCCCTCTCATCTGGGAATAGTATGACCTCTGTTTACCTCTCTCTGAGGGAGACGTGCAGCAGCCTTTCTCCCATTCCTTGCAAAATAATAAATAGATAAAAAAGCATGGTCGCTCTGCCACTCCTTTCAAGAAGAATATAGCTTTCCTCTCCCTCTCCAACTGAAATCAGTATAGCATCTCCCTTTGGAAGCAGTATAGCCATTTATCTTAAAATGAATCATCCATTACCCTCTAGAATATGTCTTGTTTCTCTATAGTGAATCACTTTCCTGCAATCTGCCCCATTCCACTACTTCCCAGACAGAATTACATCCTATATCACTGGTGTTATTATCCACATTCATTTACAAAGGGACCTTTCAAGAAATTTAGCATGAGGTATTGATTTTCCCTTAGACAATCTGTCACCTGTAATTCAAACATAATAGATTGAACATAAATGCCTCCCTAGGTCCAACAGAAATATATGGGTCAAAAAATATAACTGATCCTACAATATACCTAGAATTTGAAGTTGTGCAAAATGGTGTGAAACAATTCTTTACAATGTAGGTCTGTCTTACAGATTTTAAACATGAGGGCCCTGCCTTTTGTAAAGTCTTAGGACTCTTTTTTAACTGTATTTTTTTAAAAGTCACCATTACTAAGCAAGCATTTAACATGTTGTTTTAAGATTAAGGTGAAAGAACATACAAAACTGGTATATATGAATAAAGTATTCCTTACTGTATAAAGCTATCCAGCAAGAGTAACCAAAAATACTACTACAGGGTTATAAAAGAGCAAATATATTCAGTGCAAAAAGAAAATGCACTAATGTGCCTGAGCATTTTCTCACTGTGCTATTGTTTGTATATAACTGTATGTTTTACCCCTGCAGAAGAGTCTGCTCCAGAGTACTACTGAGAGTGAACATCTGGTGAATCAATGACAAGGGGGCATTTGTGTGTAGGCACCAATCGCCAGCTCCCAGTAGTGCATTACTGCTCCTGAGCCTACCTAGGTATGCTTTTCAGCAAAGGATACCAGAGAACATTTAATAATAGAAGTACATTGAAAAACCTCTTAAAATTGCATGTTCCGCTGAACCATAAAAGTTTAAAAAATATTTACAAGCGTTTACAGCATGCTTAGATAACAAATGTAGGAATAAGATACATGCTTAAAGGCATGTTAAACTCTAAACTTAATACCTTTGAAATACAGATTATTTTGTTTAGCTGTTTTTATTTAACTCTGAAATTGTGTGTTGCCCTCTGCACCCAAAGAGAGTGGAGTTCATGCAACACGCTCTAGAACACAAACCCTGCAACAGGCTATACAGCGAATGGTTGATCAGTGCAGGAGCTCATTTACAATACATCTGGCCACAGCAAAGGAGATAAAATAAACAGTACTTCACTGGGCTTGTCCCAGTTTTAAATGGCTGTATAACATTTTATATGCAGAGCTTTTCAATACTTATTATTCATGTGTAAAACAATGGCTACCGTCCTTTTACAGAAAGTGTAATTATTGTACATGTTAGTGGCTTATTGAGAGGTACAGAAAGAGACAAGGATATATATATTGACTGGTACTCGGTAGTGTGTGTGTATGTATATATATAGGCAAAAGAGAGAGACCGCACTCATAGGACTTGATTTCACCACATCTGTGGTATTTTAATAAAATACCACAGATGTGGTGAAATCAAGTCCTATGAGTGTGGTCTCTCTCTTTTGCCTATATTGTACTCATATGTACTGCACCTAGGCATTATTGAAAAACGTGAGTGCTTGGTGACCAGGACTTTGCTATATATATATATAAATATAGAATTTGACGGTAGATAAGAACCAAAAAGGTCCATCAAGTCTACCTATATTACATGTTACTTTTTCCTTAGTATAGCCTTATGCATGTTCCAGGCATTTTTGAATTCCTTTACAGTCTTTGTGTTAACCACCTAAAATAGAAGTTTATTCAATGAATCCACCACCCTTTCTGTAAAAAAAAATGCTTCCTCAAATTTATCCTACCCTCTAACTTTAGATTGTGACCCCTTGTTTTGGCATTTGTTTTTTTTGTGGAAAATGCTTTTAGCTTCTACTTTATTAAGCCCCATATATTTGAAGGTTTCTATTATGTCATCTTGTTCCCTTCTAACCTCTAAACCAAGGTTATTCAATTTTTCTCTCCAGGACCCAGTGCCATGATACCATATAACGCTGTGATCCAAGTTTTATTCTTGGTCTGAAAATTTCAGAAGTAAAATACATCAGGATTAGCTGCAGTTTTTGGAAAAAGTGACTGAAGTGTGTGCATACTTTATTACACACGCACCCAACACACACTCTCATAAAATACACATTCATACAACACACACTCTCATATAAGACAAACACACTCTCATATAACACACACTCACACAAGTTGCGACCCATTAAACGTGGTGTTACGTCCCAGTAATGGGTCGCGACCCGTAGTTTGAAGAACCCTGCTCTAAACTATACATATTTAGATCATAGAGTCTTTCTTTGTACGTTTTATATTTTAGACCATGCACCATTTTAGTAGCCCTCCTTTGGACAGCTTCTAGTTTATTTATATATCTTTCTGAAGATATGGTCTCCAGAACTGTACACAGTATTCCAGATTTGGTCTAACTAATGATCTGTAAAGTGGCATAAGAACCTTGCTATTTCTGCTACTAATACCTCTCCTAATGCAAACAAGTATTCAACTGGCCTTACTGGCTGCACTGCTGCATTGTGTACCAAATTTTAAATCATCTGAAATAATAATTCATATATATATATGTGTGTTCTCCACAGTAAATTTTACCAGCGAGGTTGGCATTATGAAGTAGTTGGGTGGGGGCAATGTAATAATTTCTAATATTAATAACATTTTCTCCTATCCAAAGCTTAAATTAATTGCATAATTTAACATTAATTTATTTAATGATAAATGTGTGCAATAAACATTAAAAATGTTTTATATTAGCTAATTTTAGCATAATATTGACTAAAATTTTAGCCAGGTGGCCAGTAAAATCAGCCGGGTGGCGCACCCATAAAAATGTCCCGGGAAGAACACTGTACACACACAAACACATATGTGTATTCATATGTATTTATGTGTTTATATGTGTAAATAGTATAATAGAAAGTGTAGCGCACTACAGCCCAGAAAGCAGTGAACAAGTGCGCATGCACGAAACGCGTATGCAGGTGTACCTGTACACACTGTAATTGTATTCTGTGAAGAGCTGTGTTTTTATGGATGCCGTATTCTATGATTTTAAACTGATGAAATAAAGCATTTTGGATTTTACCATAAGGTTGACTTTTTGGACTTTCTGGGCTGTAGTGCGCTACACTTTCTATTATACTGTTTATACCTTGGATGTGCTGAACAGACGCATCGTGTGAGCAGCATTCATTTCCCCAGCAGTCCGTGACTCACTCTCCATTGTGCCAGTCAGAAGACGCAGTATTAGCGTTGAAGAGTTGAAACTCAGCTCTTGAATTCGAGGTGAGAATATTTGTGGCACTTTCCCTGCAGTGTTGTTCTGTTATATGTGTAAATATGTTGGAAAAATTTGCTCGAGACAGGGTTGCCAAAAACAATTTGTAAAAAGAGCAATATCTGCAAAGCGCAATAAAGTGAAGCGCAATAAAACAAGGTATGCCTGTGTATATGTGTGTATATATATATATATATATATATATACACACACATATACAGTATATAAACACATGGATACACACACACTTCTCATTATTTTGTTAAATGATAAAGAGATGTGTGTATGTATGCGTGTATAGATGATATAGGATGGATAGATAGATAAACAAACAGACATTTATACACACAGTTATACAAGAATATAAATATTGGTGATTTTACATTCTACAAATGAATAAAGAAAAAACACAGCAAAACAATAATGATTTGAAGTAAGCGCCAAGAAATTGGGGGGGGGGGAGAACTCCCTCCAAATCTGTAATCTGAAGCCGCAGCCTGAAGCAGTCTTTAGATATAGGAAGTCAACCCTATAAAATGAAAGAATTTCCAAGTTGATTGGTCATGGGTATAGTGTCAGACCTCCCAATTACTATGTCACGGTCTCCTGGACCTCACTATTGGAAGTATCTGCCAGACCACAGCCAAGGACTGATTAAACCAAATAGGAATTTAACTGTTTAACTCTCTATCCCACTAAAAAAAAAAACATCCTGGAAATCTAGCTTTTATTGTAATTTTTCTGCACATAAAACCAGTTGAACCCACTATTACTACATAAATAGAAGACACTATACACTTTTTGGAAATAAAATAGTAAAAACTAAAAAAAAAAAAAAGCTTATACAGTTGTGTATTTAGAGCTTTACCAAATGTCACTGGTATGTACAATAAAACGAGCAGAGGCTATTGCAAACAAATCAGAAAGTGTTCTATTTACTGTGACCAATAACCTGCACAAATAGGCAGTGTGAGCGCATATAACGTGCCAGTATGTTATGCACCATGTGCTTTTTACTCTGTATAAAATAGCGCTTGAGTCTGTAGTTTAGGCAGCCGCATGAGACAGAACAACAGACAGATACTTAAACACCAATACTTAAAAACATAATACAAAAGACGGATATAGAGGGTTATCTATTGTCTTTGCTGCGTTTGTGACGTGGTTACAATTTAATATAATAAAACAATATAACTTGTGGATGACTAGTGATGTTGTTATGGCCCCAATATATGGTAATATTAATTTCTATGCAATACAAAAGCAATTACTCGTATGAACTTTGATACTGAAGAACAGAGTACGTGTGGATGTCATTAAAGGGACAGTCTAGTCCAAAATAAACTTTCATGATTCAGATAGAGTATGTAATTTTAAACAATTTTCCAATTTACTTTTATCACCAAATTTGCTTTGTTCTCTTGGTATTCTTAGTTGAAAGCTTAACCTAGGAGGCTAATTTATTAGACCTTGAAGGCCACCTCTTTTCAGAATGCATTTTAACAGTTTTTCACCACTAGAGGGTGTTAGTTCACGTGTTTCATATAGATAACACTGTGCTCATGCACGTGACGTTATCTGGGAGCAGGCACTGATTGGCTAAACTGCAAGTGTGTCAAAAGAACTGAAACAAAGGGGCAGTTTGCAGAGGCTTAGATACAAGATAATCACAGAGGTTAAAAGTATATTATTATAACTGTGTTGGTTATGCAAAACTGGGGAATGGGTAATAAAGGGATTAACTACCTTTTAAAACAATAAAAATTCTGGTGTAGACTGTCCCTTTAATTAGAGCTTTTAGCCAGAAAAATCAGCAGATCAGGTTTGCCCGTGATGCTTGCAGGTAGGAAGCATAACCGCCTAGGAATTGCCTGCTGCTGTGGATGATTACAGGAATCTAATCTTCATTAACCCTTTAGGTTGTAAAGATTGTGAGTGGGTCTCTGTGTATGTTGTCTCACTGAATGTTACATGCTCCATTCATATAAAGAAGAAGGAAAAAGAGAAGGCGCACAAGGCAAGACTCAAGTGAATAGGTTTTAATACAATTATTCATGCTCCATTCATAGCCTGACCCTTTGGTCTATTTTTTCATTTTTCTGGATAGAGGGTGAGTGCGATTTGGCTGGGGAAAGGTTATGAACTTAAAGGGACATTCCAGCCAAAGTTGGAATCCACATGGATGCATTTCATTCTTGAATAGAAGCATTTGTTTATTATACATGTATTAGCAAAAATGCTTTCTATAAAAACTATAGCTGCTTCAAAAGTGTATTTAAGTATGCACCGTGCACCAGCATTTTAAACACAGCACTTGCTCAGAGAGACTTGAGAGGTGCTTGTACCATCTGGTAATGACTCGGTTTGTTAATTGGTGACAAGTTACAAGCCCCACTGGTGCTCTGAGCAGCTGCAGTATTTAAAAAGCTGGTGCACTGCGAATATCTAGCTATGCTTCACATGCACAGAAAAATGTTTACACTAGAACAGTGCTAACTATTAATAGAAGCATTTTTGCCAATACATGTTGTATACCGCAAAGATGTAATTCATCTATGTGCATTTGAATTTTGACCAGAATGTCCCTTTAATACTTCCCATAGATAGCCCTCTATATCTGCCTTTTCTGTTATGTTTTTAAATGTGTGTGTTAATGGTATTTATTAATAAATGATTGCAGGTGTTTAATGAGAATTCCACTTCTACTCTCTTTTTTTTTCCTGACCCATTCCCAGAATGCCAATGGAACCCCTGAAGCTCTGCCCTCGGGTCTCAATAAGAGTTTACAATACTACAGAGTAGAGGCCAGCTCTCATGTAGAATATAAAATGGTAGGATGCTTAGTACAAAATAAAGCCATAAGAGAGCAAGAATGCAAAATTACAGCAAAAATTAGCTTGAAAAAGTAATTCTTCAAAATCAAGGGGTTCAGGTTGATACACTCAGCTCATCGACCAATGTGCGCAATGTACAGGGGATACTTTCAATATTTCATGCTTGAGCGCCGTTACGACAGCATGGAACTGAAGCCATTATGGCTTCCTAACTAAGATCGCAGGCTGGAGGGTGTGCCTAGCGTCATAGGCATCCCCCCCCGATCCGATCCCATCATTGAAATCACGTGATCACATGAATGATCGCAAGATTTCAATTTGTTTAAATCAGAACTTGTGTTCCGATGTAAACAAATAAGCCCCGGCGTGAAAGGGTTAAAAAAAAAAAAAGAATTAAAAAGTTTGGATTTCAGAATACATTTTTGGAATTCCGGATTTGGAGTATTGTACCTGTAATATATCGGTTTGGCAGCTTGTGCAGACTAAATAAACTTGTACAATTGTTCTATTGGGGAAGTTTTTTTCCAAAGAAATAAGATAAGAACTTACACTGGGTAAACTAAACCATCTGTACAAGCAGTTTTCTGTTGACCGCATACTCTCCTATTGCCTTTGTCAACATACAAGTTTAGTTTAACTCCTGCTAGCTTCTGAACACCACATTTATATGTTTCAGAATTCTTTACACCAGTTTGACATATGTATATGCACAGGTCACGGATATAATTATGTAAAAAATGTCACTGCTACCTAGGTTTCTTTTTAACCCCTTTAGTACTGGATCCTTACAAATTGCAGAACTGAAGCTTTTACTTATCAAGTAATTATGTGAGGTACTGACACAAACAATGCCTTGTTTTTTTTTAGAAAAACATAATTTATGCTTACCTGATAAATTTATTTCTCTAGTGGTGTATCCAGTCCATGGATCATCCATTACTTGTGGGATATTCTCATTCCCAACAGGAAGTTGCAAGAGGATCACCCACAGCAGAGCTGTCTATATAGCTCCGCCCCTCACTGCCATATCCAGTCATTCGACCGAAAACAAGCAGAGAAAGGAGAAACCACAGGGTGCAGTGGTGACTGTAGTTTAAAATTAAAAAATACCTGCCTTAAAATGACAGGGCGGGCCGTGGACTGGATACACCACAAGAGAAATAAATTTATCAGGTAAGCATAAATTATGTTTTCTCTTGTAAGGTGTATCCAGTCCACGGATCATCCATTACTTGTGGGATACCAATACCAAAGCTAAAGTACACGGATGAAGGGAGGGACAAGGCAGGTACTTAAACGGAAGGTACCACTGCCTGTAAAACATTTCTCCCAAAAATAGCCTCCGAAGAAGTAAAAGTATCAAATTTGTAGAATTTTGAAAAAGTATGAAGCGAAGACCAAGTCGCCGCCTTGCAAATCTGTTCAACAGAAGCCTCATTTTTAAAGGCCCATGTAGAAGCCACAGCTCTAGTAGAATGAGCTGTAATCCTTTCTGGAGGCTGCTGGCCAGCAGTCTCATAGGCTAAGTGGATTATGCTTCTTAGCCAAAAAGAAAGAGAGGTTGCCGAAGCCTTTTGACCTCTCCTCTGTCCAGAGTAGACAACAAACAAAGCAGATGTTTCCCGAAAATCTTTAGTAGCTTGTAAGTAAAACTTTAAAGCACGAACCACGTCCAGATTGTGTAATAGACGCTCCTTCTTTGAAGAAGGATTAGGACACAAAGACGGAACAACAATCTCTTGATTGATATTCTTATTAGATACCACCTTAGGTAAAAACCCAGGTTTGGAACGCAGAACTACCTTATCTGCATGGAAGATCAGATAAGGAGAATCACATTGTAAGGCAGATAACTCGGAAACTCTACGAGCCGAGGAAATAGCTACCAAAAAAACAGAATTTATGTTTACCTGATAAATTACTTTCTCCAACGGTGTGTCCGGTCCACGGCGTCATCCTTACTTGTGGGATATTCTCTTCCCCAACAGGAAATGGCAAAGAGCCCAGCAAAGCTGGTCACATGATCCCTCCTAGGCTCCGCCTACCCCAGTCATTCGACCGACGATAAGGAGGAATATTTGCATAGGAGAAACCATATGGTACCGTGGTGACTGTAGTTAAAGAAAATAAATTATCAGACCTGATTAAAAAAACCAGGGCGGGCCGTGGACCGGACACACCGTTGGAGAAAGTAATTTATCAGGTAAACATAAATTCTGTTTTCTCCAACATAGGTGTGTCCGGTCCACGGCGTCATCCTTACTTGTGGGAACCAATACCAAAGCTTTAGGACACGGATGAAGGCAGGGAACAAATCAGGTCACCTAAATGGAAGGCACCACGGTTTGCAAAACCTTTCTCCCAAAAATAGCCTCAGAAGAAGCAAAAGTATCAAACTTGTAAAATTTGGTAAAAGTGTGCAGTGAAGACCAAGTCGCTGCCCTACATATCTGATCAACAGAAGCCTCGTTCTTGAAGGCCCATGTGGAAGCCACAGCCCTAGTGGAATGAGCTGTGATTCTTTCGGGAGGCTGCCGTCCGGCAGTCTCGTAAGCCAATCTGATGATGCTTTTAATCCAAAAAGAGAGAGAGGTAGAAGTTGCTTTTTGACCTCTCCTTTTACCGGAATAAACAACAAACAAGGAAGATGTTTGTCTAAAATCCTTTGTAGCTTCTAAATAGAATTTTAGAGCGCGAACAACATCCAAATTGTGCAACAAACGTTCCTTCTTTGAAACTGGTTTCGGACACAGAGAAGGTACGATAATCTCCTGGTTAATGTTTTTGTTAGAAACAACTTTTGGAAGAAAACCAGGTTTAGTACGTAAAACCACCTTATCTGCATGGAACACCAGATAAGGAGGAGAACACTGCAGAGCAGATAATTCTGAAACTCTTCTAGCAGAAGAAATTGCAACTAAAAACAAAACTTTCCAAGATAATAACTTAATATCAACGGAATGTAAGGGTTCAAACGGAACCCCCTGAAGAACTGAAAGAACTAAATTGAGACTCCAAGGAGGAGTCAAAGGTTTGTAAACAGGCTTAATTCTAACCAGAGCCTGAACAAAGGTTTGAACATCTGGCACAGCTGCCAGCTTTTTGTGAAGTAACACAGACAAGGCAGAAATCTGTCCCTTCAGGGAACTTGCAGATAATCCTTTTTCCAATCCTTCTTGAAGGAAGGATAGAATCTTAGGAATCTTAACCTTGTCCCAAGGGAATCCTTTAGATTCACACCAACAGATATATTTTTTCCAAATTTTGTGGTAAATCTTTCTAGTTACAGGCTTTCTGGCCTGAACAAGAGTATCGATAACAGAATCTGAGAACCCTCGCTTCGATAAGATCAAGCGTTCAATCTCCAAGCAGTCAGCTGGAGTGAAACCAGGTTCGGATGTTCGAACGGACCCTGAACAAGAAGGTCTCGTCTCAAAGGTAGCTTCCAAGGTGGAGCCGATGACAAATTCACCAGATCTGCATACCAAGTCCTGCGTGGCCACGCAGGAGCTATCAAGATCACCGACGCCCTCTCCTGATTGATCCAGGCTACCAGCCTGGGGATGAGAGGAAACGGCGGGAACACATAAGCTAGTTTGAAGGTCCAAGGTGCTACTAGTGCATCCACTAGAGCCGCCTTGGGATCCCTGGATCTGGACCCGTAGCAAGGAACTTTGAAGTTCTGACGAGAGGCCATCAGATCCATGTCTGGAATGCCCCACAGCTGAGTGACTTGGGCAAAGATTTCCGGATGGAGTTCCCACTCCCCCGGATGCAATGTCTGACGACTCAGAAAATCCGCTTCCCAATTTTCCACTCCTGGGATGTGGATAGCGGACAGGTGGCAGGAGTGAGACTCCGCCCATAGAATGATTTTGGTCACTTCTTCCATCGCTAGGGAACTCCTTGTTCCCCCCTGATGGTTGATGTACGCAACAGTTGTCATGTTGTCTGATTGAAACCGTATGAACTTGGCCCTCGCTAGCTGAGGCCAAGCCTTGAGAGCATTGAATATCGCTCTCAGTTCCAGAATATTTATCGGTAGAAGAGATTCTTCCCGAGACCAAAGACCCTGAGCTTTCAGGGATCCCCAGACCGCGCCCCAGCCCATCAGACTGGCGTCGGTCGTGACAATGACCCACTCTGGTCTGCGGAATGTCATCCCTTGTGACAGGTTGTCCAGGGACAGCCACCAACGGAGTGAGTCTCTGGTCCTCTGATTTACTTGTATCTTCGGAGACAAGTCTGTATAATCCCCATTCCACTGACTGAGCATGCACAGTTGTAATGGTCTTAGATGAATGCGCGCAAAAGGAACTATGTCCATTGCCGCTACCATCAACCCGATCACTTCCATGCACTGAGCTATGGAAGGAAGAGGAACGGAATGAAGTATCCGACAAGAGTCTAGAAGCTTTGTTTTTCTGGCCTCTGTCAGAAATATCCTCATTTCTAAGGAGTCTATTATTGTTCCCAAGAAGGGAACCCTTGTTGACGGAGATAGAGAACTCTTTTCCACGTTCACTTTCCATCCGTGAGATCTGAGAAAGGCCAGGACTATGTCCGTGTGAGCCTTTGCTTGAGGAAGGGACGACGCTTGAATCAGAATGTCGTCCAAATAAGGTACTACAGCAATGCCCCTTGGTCTTAGCACAGCTAGAAGGGACCCTAGTACCTTTGTGAAAATCCTTGGAGCAGTGGCTAATCCGAAAGGAAGCGCCACGAACTGGTAATGCTTGTCCAGGAATGCGAACCTTAGGAACCGATGATGTTCCTTGTGGATAGGAATATGTAGATACGCATCCTTTAAATCCACCGTGGTCATGAATTGACCTTCCTGGATGGAAGGAAGAATAGTTCGAATGGTTTCCATCTTGAACGATGGAACCCTGAGAAACTTGTTTAAGATCTTGAGATCTAAGATTGGTCTGAACGTTCCCTCTTTTTTGGGAACTATGAACAGATTGGAGTAGAACCCCATCCCTTGTTCTCTTAATGGAACAGGATGAATCACTCCCATTTTTAACAGGTCTTCTACACAATGTAAGAATGCCTGTCTTTTTATGTGGTCTGAAGACAACTGAGACCTGTGGAACCTCCCCCTTGGGGGAAGCCCCTTGAATTCCAGAAGATAACCTTGGGAGACTATTTCTAGCGCCCAAGGATCCAGAACATCTCTTGCCCAAGCCTGAGCGAAGAGAGAGAGTCTGCCCCCCACCAGATCCGGTCCCGGATCGGGGGCCAACATTTCATGCTGTCTTGGTAGCAGTGGCAGGTTTCTTGGCCTGCTTTCCCTTGTTCCAGCCTTGCATTGGTCTCCAAGCTGGCTTGGCTTGAGAAGTATTACCCTCTTGCTTAGAGGACGTAGCACTTTGGGCTGGTCCGTTTCTACGAAAGGGACGAAAATTAGGTTTATTTTTTGCCTTGAAAGGCCGATCCTGAGGAAGGGCGTGGCCCTTACCCCCAGTGATATCAGAGATAATCTCTTTCAAGTCAGGGCCAAACAGCGTTTTCCCCTTGAAAGGAATGTTAAGTAGCTTGTTCTTGGAAGACGCATCAGCCGACCAAGATTTCAACCAAAGCGCTCTGCGCGCCACAATAGCAAACCCAGAATTCTTAGCCGCTAACCTAGCCAATTGCAAAGTGGCGTCTAGGGTAAAAGAATTAGCCAATTTGAGAGCATTGATTCTGTCCATAATCTCCTCATAAGGAGGAGAATCACTATCGACCGCCTTTATCAGCTCATCGAACCAGAAACATGCGGCTGTAGCGACAGGGACAACGCATGAAATTGGTTGTAGAAGGTAACCCTGCTGAACAAACATCTTTTTAAGCAAACCTTCTAATTTTTTATCCATAGGATCTTTGAAAGCACAACTATCCTCTATGGGTATAGTGGTGCGTTTGTTTAAAGTGGAAACCGCTCCCTCGACCTTGGGGACTGTCTGCCATAAGTCCTTTCTGGGGTCGACCATAGGAAACAATTTTTTAAATATGGGGGGAGGGACGAAAGGAATACCGGGCCTTTCCCATTCTTTATTAACAATGTCCGCCACCCGCTTGGGTATAGGAAAAGCTTCTGGGAGCCCCGGCACCTCTAGGAACTTGTCCATTTTACATAGTTTCTCTGGGATGACCAACTTGTCACAATCATCCAGAGTGGATAATACCTCCTTAAGCAGAATGCGGAGATGTTCCAACTTAAATTTAAATGTAATCACATCAGGTTCAGCATGTTGAGAAATGTTCCCTGAATCAGTAATTTCTCCCTCAGACAAAACCTCCCTGGCCCCATCAGACTGGGTTAGGGGCCCTTCAGAAACATTATTATCAGCGTCGTCATGCTCTTCAGTATCTAAAACAGAGCAGTCGCGCTTACGCTGATAAGTGTTCATTTTGGCTAAAATGTTTTTGACAGAATTATCCATTACAGCCGTTAATTGTTGCATAGTAAGGAGTATTGGCGCGCTAGATGTACTAGGGGCCTCCTGAGTGGGCAAGACTCGTGTAGACGAAGGAGGGAATGATGCAGTACCATGCTTACTCCCCTCACTTGAGGAATCATCTTGGGCATCATTGTCATTGTCACATAAATCACATTTATTTAAATGAATAGGAATTCTGGCTTCCCCACATTCAGAACACAGTCTATCTGGTAGTTCAGACATGTTAAACAGGCATAAACTTGATAACAAAGTACAAAAAACGTTTTAAAATAAAACCGTTACTGTCACTTTAAATTTTAAACTGAACACACTTTATTACTGCAATTGCGAAAAAACATGAAGGAATTGTTCAAAATTCACCAAATTTTCACCACAGTGTCTTAAAGCCTTAAAAGTATTGCACACCAAATTTGGAAGCTTTAACCCTTAAAATAACGGAACCGGAGCCGTTTTGAACTTTAACCCCTTTACAGTCCCTGGTATCTGCTTTGCTGAGACCCAACCAAGCCCAAAGGGGAATACGATACCAAATGACGCCTTCAGAAAGTCTTTTCTAAGTATCAGAGCTCCTCTCACATGCGACTGCATGCCATGCCTCTCAAAAACAAGTGCGCAACACCGGCGCGAAAATGAGGCTCTGCCTATGCTTTGGGAAAGCCCCTAAAGAATAAGGTGTCTAAAACAGTGCCTGCCGATATTATTATATCAAAATACCCAAATAAAATGATTCCTCAAGGCTAAATATGTGTTAATAATGAATCGATTTAGCCCAGAAAAAGTCTACAGTCTTAATAAGCCCTTGTGAAGCCCTTATTTACGATCGTAATAAACATGGCTTACCGGATCCCATAGGGAAAATGACAGCTTCCAGCATTACATCGTCTTGTTAGAATGTGTCATACCTCAAGCAGCAAGAGACTGCTCACTGTTCCCCCAACTGAAGTTAATTGCTCTCAACAGTCCTGTGTGGAACAGCCATGGATTTTAGTGACGGTTGCTAAAATCATTTTCCTCATACAAACAGAAATCTTCATCTCTTTTCTGTTTCTGAGTAAATAGTACATACCAGCACTATTTCAAAATAACAAACTCTTGATTGAATAATAAAAACTACAGTTAAACACTAAAAAACTCTAAGCCATCTCCGTGGAGATGTTGCCTGTACAACGGCAAAGAGAATGACTGGGGTAGGCGGAGCCTAGGAGGGATCATGTGACCAGCTTTGCTGGGCTCTTTGCCATTTCCTGTTGGGGAAGAGAATATCCCACAAGTAAGGATGACGCCGTGGACCGGACACACCTATGTTGGAGAAAAAGAACTTACCAAGATAAAAGTTTGATATCTATGGAATGAAGAGGTTCAAACGGAACCCCCTGAAGAACTTTAAGAACCAAATTTAAGCTCTAAGGTGGAGCAACAGGTTTAAACACAGGCTTGATTCTAACTAAAGCCTGACAAAATGCCTGAACGTCTGGGACATCCGCCAGACGCTTGTGCAAAAGAATAGATAGCGCAGAAATCTGTCCCTTTAAGGAACTAGCTGACAATCCTTTCTCCAATCCTTCTTGGAGAAAAGATAATATCCTGGGAATCCTGACCTTACTCCATGAGTAGCCCTTAGATTCACACCAATAAAGATATTTACGCCATATTTTATGATAGATTTTCCTGGTGACAGGCTTCCGTGCCTGAATTAAGGTATCAATGACTGACTCGGAGAAACCACGCTTTGATAAAATCAAGCGTTCAATCTCCAGGCAGTCAGCCTCAGAGAAATTAGATTTGGATGGTTGAAAGGACCTTGAAGTAGAAGGTCCTGTCTCAGCGGCAGAGTCCATGGTGGAAAGGATAACATGTCCACCAGATCTGCATACCAAGTCCTGCGTGGCCACGCAGGCGCTATCAAGATCACTGATGCTCTCTCCTGCTTGATTTTGGCAATCAGACGAGGGAGCAGAGGAAACGGTGGAAACACATAAGCCAGGTTGAAGGACCAAGGCGCTGCTAGAGCATCTATTAGCGTTGCCTTGGGGTCCCTGGACCTGAATCCGTAACAAGGAAGTTTGGCGTTCTGGCGAGACGCCATGAGATCCAGTTCTGGTTCGCCCCAACGAAGAACCAATTGTGCAAACACCTCCGGATGGAGTTCCCACTCCCCCGGATGAAAAGTCTGTCGACTTAGAAAATCCGCCTCCCAGTTCTCTATACCTGAGATATGGATAGCTGATAGGTGGCAAGAGTGAATCTCTGCCCAGCGAATTATCTTTGAGACTTCTAACATCGCTAGGGAACTCCTTGTTCCCCCTTGATGGTTGGTGTAAGCCACAGTCGTGATGTTGTCCGACTGAAATCTGATGAACCTCATTGTCGCTAGATGAGGCCAAGCCTGAAGAGCATTGAATATTGCTCTTAGTTCCAGAATGTTTATTGGAAGGAGTGACTCCTCCTGAGTCCACGATCCCTGAGCCTTCAGGGAGTTCCAGACTGCACCCCAACCTAGAAGGCTTGTATCTGTCGTTACAATTGTCCAATCTGGCCTGCGAAAGGTTGTACCTTTGGACAGATGGACCCGAGATAGCCACAAGAGAAGAGAATCCCTGGTCTCTTGGTCCAGATTCAGTAAAGGGGACAAATCTGTGTAACCCCCATTCCACTGACTGAGCATGCATAGTTGCAGCGGTCTGAGATGTAGGCGTGCAAACGGCACTATGTCCATTGCCGCTACCATTAAGCCAATTACTTCCATGCACTGAGCCACCGAAGGGCGAGGAATGGAATAAGGAACACGGCAGGAATTTAGAAGTTTTGATAACCTGGACTCCGTCAGGTAAATTTTCATTTCTACAGAATCTATCAGAGTCCCTAGGAAGGAAACTCTTGTGAGGGGGGATAGAGAACTCTTTTTCTCGTTCACCTTCCACCCATGCAACCTCAGAAATGCCAACACTATGTCCGTATGAGACTTGGCAATTTGGAAGTTTGACGCCTGAATCAGGATGTCGTCTAAATAAGGGGCCACTGCTATGCCCCGTGGCCCAGAAGCGACCCCAGAACCTTCGTAAAAATTCTTGGGGCTTTAGCTAACCCAAAGGAAAGAGCTACAAACTGGTAGTGCCTGTCTAGGAAGGCAAACCTGAGAAACCGATGATGATCTTTGTGTAACGGAATGTGCAGATAAGCATCCTTAAAATCCACTGTAGTCATGTATTGACCCTCCTGGATCATAGTTAGGATGGTACGAATAGTCTCCATCTTGAATGATGGAACTCTGAGGAATTTGTTTAAGATCTTTAGATCCAAAATTGGTCTGAAGGTTCCCTCTTTTTTGGGAACCACAAACAGATTTGAGTAAAATCCCTGTCCCTGATCCTCCTTTGGGACTGGATGGATCACTCCCATAACTAGGAGGTCTTGTACACAGTGTAAGAATGCCTCTCTCTTTATCTGGTTTGCAGATAATTGAGAAAGGTGAAATCTCCCTTTTGGGGGGGAAGCCTTGAAGTCCAGAAGATATCCCTGGGATATAATTTCCAACGCCCAGGGATCCTGGACATCTCTTGCCCACGCCTGGGCGAAGAGCAAAAGTCTGCCCCCTACTAGATCCGTTACCAGATAGGGGGCCGTTCCTTCATGCTGTCTTAGAGGCAGCAGCAGGCTTTTTGGCCTGCTTACCCTTGTTCCAGGTCTGGTTAGGTCTCCAGACCATCTTGTACTGAGCAAAAGTTCCCTCTTGTTTTGCATTAGAGGAAGTTGATGCCGCACTTGCCTTGAAGTTTCGAAAGGCACGAAAATTTTTGGACCTATCCTGAGGAAGGGCATGACCTTTTCCTCCAGTGATATCAGCAATAATCTCCTTCAAACCAGGCCCGAATAGGGTCTGCCCCTTGAAGGGAATGTTAAGCAGCTTCGATTTTGAAGTAACGTCAGCTGACCATGATTTAAGCCATAGCGCTCTGCGCGCCTGGATAGCAAAACCAGAATTCTTAGCCGTTAGTTTAGTTAAATGAACAATGGCATCAGAAACAAAAGAATTGGCTAGCTTAAGTGCTCTAAGCTTGTCAAGTATTTCATCCAATGGAGTCGCTACCTGTAAAGCCTCTTCCAGAGATTCAAACCAGAACGCCGCAGCAGCAGTGACAGGCGCAATGCATGCAAGGGGCTGTAGGATAAAACCTTGTTGAATAAACATTTTCTTAAGGTAACCCTCTAACTTTTTATCCATTGGATCTAAGAAAGCACAACTGTCCTCGACAGGGATAGTAGTACGCTTTGCTAGAGTAGAAACGGCTCCATCCACCTTAGGAACTGTCTGCCATAAGTCCCGTGTGGTGGCGTCTATTGGAAACATTTTTCTAAAAACAGGAGGGGGAGAGAACGGCACACCTGGTCTATCCCATTCCTTAGTAATAATTTCTGTAAACCTTTTAGGTATTGGAAAAACATCAGTATGCACCGGCACTGCATAGTATTTATCCAGTCTACACAATTTCTCTGGCACTGCAATTGTATCACAGTCATTCAGAGCAGCTAAAACCTCCCTGAGTAACACGCGGAGGTGTTCAAGCTTAAATTTAAATGCAGAAATATCAGAATCAGGTTGCATCATCTTCCCTGAGTCAGAAATATCACCCACAGAAAGAAGCTCTCTTCAGCTTCTGCATATTGTGAGGCAGTATCAGACATAGTTCTTAAAGCGTCAGTATGCTCTGTAATTCGTCTAACTCCAGAGCTATCTCGCTTTCCTCTAAATACAGGTAGTCTGGCTAATACCGCTGACAGTGTATTATCCATGACTGCCGCCATGTCTTGTAAAGTAAACGCTATGGGCGCCCTGGATGTACTTGGCGCCATTTGAGCGTGAGTCCCTTGAGCGGGAGTCAAAGGATCTGACACGTGGGGAGAGTTAGTCGGCATAACTTCCCCCTCGTCAGATTCCTCTGGTGATAAATTTTTTAAAGACAGAATATGATCTTTATTGCTTAAAGTGAAATCAGTACATTTGGTACACATTCTAAGAGGGGGTTCCACCATGGCTTTTAAACATAATGAACAAGGAGTTTCCTCTATGTCAGACATGTTTATACAGACTAGCAATGAGACTAGCAAGCTTGGAAAACACTTTAAATCAAGTTAACAAGCAAATATAAAAAACGGTACTGTGCCTTTAAGAGAAACAAATTTTGTCAGAATTTGAAAAACAGTGAAAAAAGGCAGTAAATCAAACGAAATTTTTACAGTGTGTATAAAAATCTAACAGAGCATTGCACCCACTTGCAAATGGATGATTAACCCCTTAGTTCAAAAACCGGATCAAAAAAACGATATAGACGTTTTTTAACAGTCACACCAAACTGCCACGGCCTTGCTGTGGAGCCTACCTTCCACAACAAACGATTTTGGAAGCCTAAGAGCCCTTTAGAGATGTCCTGTAGCATTCAGGGAACTCCTGGATGTCTCAGTCTGTAATAGTTAATGCACAAAAAAGCACTAAACTAGGCCCCTCCCACTCATAGTAACACAGTGGAAAGCCTCAGGAAACGGTTTCTAGGCAAATTTAAGCCAGTCATGTGGAAAAAACTAGGCCCCAATAAAGTTTTATCACCAAAGTATATATAAAAACTTTCAAACATGCCAGCAAACGTTTTATATTGTAAATATAAAAGAGTTTTACCTCAGAAAGTAAGCATGATACCAGTCGCTATTAAATCACTGTATTCAGGCTTACCTTACATAAATTTGGTATCAGCAGCATTTTCTAGCCTTCACATCTTCTAGAAAAATATTAACTGCACATACCTCATAGCAGGATAACCTGCACGCCATTCCCCCGCTGAAGTTATCTCTCTCTTCAGACATGTGTGAGAACAGCAATGGATCTTAGTTGCAACCTGCTAAGATCATAGAAATCCCAGGCAGATTCTTCTTTTTTCCTGCCTGGAACAAAATAGCACAACTCCGGTACTATTTAAAAATAATAAACTCTTGATTGAAGCAAAATAACAGCTACATTTCACAACTTAGCTCTTACTACCTCCATGCTTGTTGAGAGTTGCAAGAGAATGACTGGATATGGCAGTGAGGGGAGGAGCTATATAGACAGCTCTGCTGTGGGTGTCCTCTTGCAACTTCCTGTTGGGAATGAGAATATCCCACAAGTAATGGATGATCCGTGGACTGGATACACCTTACAAGAGAAATAAATTTTAGTTTGCAGAATTTGGGCAAAATCAACAATATGACAAGAAAAACATGGATTTTTGTGCCATTTTCTATATCATATGAAGTACACAAACATGATGGTTCCATACTATGTATCAGATAATGTTATAAAATCCTACATTGTCTTGTTTTTGCAACTATGTTCAGTTGACAACTATAAGGACACAATTTGAATGGTGGGTCTCCCTTTTTTCAAATAAGGAGTTGTACAAGATAATTCTAAGTTAAAGGGTTAATAAGCATTAGTCGTCAAATATCCCTAAAATAGACCAAAGCTGTAAGGTGTTGGTAACTGTTGTTATGACGATCACCTGGTAGTTGGATGCACAAAAGGAGACTTGTTTGAAAGAGGGGCACAACAAAGGGGTACCACACTCTTTATATGTTTGTTTCATATGCCCATGGTTCTATAAGTTGACCACTAATGCCATGGTGATAATCTTATAGACTCCCTTAAAAGATGGGACTCTTCTCATTCAAAACTGGGGTCACATACCCAATTTAGTTCTTATATGGGGATGTTAGAATGTCTTAAAACCTACACCATCTTGAAAGTCACCTAACAGGCAACTGATTGCAGTTTCCATGGCAACCACTTGTTACCTAAATAAGTAGAACAGGGATTTGCAACCTTTTTTTTGCCGTGGCACACTTTTTTACATTAAAAAATCCTGTGGCACACCACCATCCCAAAATTTTACAAAATCACACATTGTAGCCTAATACAGGATATATATACAGGATATATATATATATATATATACATACATACACATAAACACACACACTGTACTGTGCTGTCATGCCATGCCTCCTACAAACTATACATGACATATTGACATTCATTCACAAACAATCATAATGATTGTCTGTGAATGAATGTAAATGTCATGGTTGTAAATGATGCCTGATGAGCCTGTCACATGTTGATTGCCTCTGATGAAGCGAGGAGGAGCCTTGCGATACGCGTTGGGCCACGCCCACTTTGACGACACGCAGGACGTACTCTGACGACAAGGATAGCGTCTGTACTGGAGCCGGCTTCAAACAGTGCAGCGCTTGTCAGATCGGATTAAGAGAGGGTCCTGACACTTATGAGAGGACTTACCCGCTGGCTACCAAACATCACAGGAGAGTGAGAAGAGGAGACCTGTGTGGGGACGTTCCTTGTATACCTTATAGATGCGCACACATACCTGATATGTTTGAGGATATCTGATGTGAGTGGTTAATCTTATGTTTGGAGATTTTTACGTTTATTTTAAATATTAAAGAAGTTTTTTAATCTACACTTAGATTGTCCGTGTACTGTTTGGTGCACGGAGTTGCGCTCCTGTTTCTTGTCTTTTGACAGGGATCACCTTGAGCCTGTCACATACCTCCCAATATTTCAAAATTTGAAAGAGGGACACCCCCCGCACTGTTGTCAGTCTGCCGCGGCACACCTGAGGATCTCTCACGGCACACTAGTGTGCCACGGCACACTGGTTGAAAAACACTGAGGTAGAAGACCCCTCATTTTAAAGAAGGTAATACTCTCTTTCATTCTAGGTGTATTTTGATGTTAGTGGTGTATGCCGTCTTCTCATTGGAAGCCACTAAACCATCATACCATAGACTCAATACATTAGCTATCAATGACAGCAGCATGGTATCCTTCAATGGAAACAGAAGACTTTCCTTTTCCAAAATGGGTTCTCAAGCAACTATGGGATTTATGAAAAGTGACAGTGGATCTAAAAACACTGACCCCCCCTTATCAAAACACTTCCCTGGTGTCTAGTAGGGGCAGGTGATACCCATTACCATTTGAGTGAATTCCTCTCAAAAGAGGGGTCAACTTTCCTTCGTATTAAACCAAAGGTTTAAACCAGTAATAACCCCTACCCCATTTTCTATATATTTTCTTTGAATGGAAATATACTTTTGCCTTTAGCAGATAACAGACAAAAACAATGCACTTTATACTAACATAGTGACTTTGGCTAGCCTTGCTGTCTGAAGATTCAAGCCCAGATTGGATACTCCAAATAAATAAGCCAACAAAAATGTCTTATACTTACAAGGTGTTTACTGTTCCTTTAAGTCCTACTATTAATGTACTTATATATAAGCATTTAAGTATATTAAAAGGGACAGTCAAGTAAAAATTAGACTTTCACAATTCAGGGCATGCAATTTTAAACAACTTTCCAATTTACTTTTATAATCAAATTTGCTTTGGTCGCTTGGTATTCTTCATTAAATGCTAAACCTAAGTAGGCTCATATGCTAATGTCTAAGCCCTTGAAAGTTGCCACTTAACTCAGTGCATTTTGATAGTTTTTCACAGCTAGATAGTGCTAGTTCACGTATGCCATATAGATAACACTGTGCTCACTCACCATATAGATAACACTGTGCTCACTTTATGAGTCAGCGCTGATTGGCTAAAATGCAAGTCTTCCAGTATTTCTAGAATGATATATACCCCCTTCTCTTATATTACTCAAAATGTTACTGTGCTAGTTAAATAGACAAGCCTTTATTATTTATAAGACATTGTGGGGGGCATTTGGATTTATTATGGATACCCTATTATCTAGTACAAATTACTTCTAATGAAGAATTTAAACTCCTAACTATGAATCTGCTTCACACTTAGTGTTGCTAGTTGCCCTCCACAAAAATATGGGAGAAATGATAGACCTGTGATTGGGCAAAAGTGGTAGGAGGGTAGGTGGCTCCTCCCTAAAACTGTACATTTGGCCCCACCCACTTTGTATCATACTGGCTGCCAGTAAAACACACGCTAGAGTGATTAGAACCCTCCCATGACCTTGACTGCCAGTAACAGACAGAGAGCAGTGTTTTCAGCACCAATCTAGGTTGCAAGTAAAAAAAAATACAGAGCATCGATTTTACCCCAGTGACTTCAAGTAACACCAACTGGGCAGTGACAAACCAGTAACATATAAGACAGCAATTATTATTTTGTTTTACACTTTACCTACATATTTGAAATCTCTAGATGACTAAGAGGCCTTTAAAATTGTACTTAATATGCTGGCCCCTTTATCATGTGACAGCCATCAGCCAATCCCATACTCATATGTGCACAAAGTGGGCTCTGGCACATGCTCAGTAGGGGCCGGTGACACAGAAAGTGTGCATATAAAAAGATTGAGGATAAGTCTTATGAAACTGCATTCTCTTTCTGAATCATGAAAGTTTCATTTAGGCTTAGCGTCCCATTTAAGCATCATGGTATTTAAATTTGTAAATAAATCTATGATAATGTGTGCACCAGGACTAAATATGAGAGGGATAAATCTCTAGGGTCAGAGCAACTGAAATTTTACTTCTAATATCCAACTTTGTGGATTAAAAGGTATCCGTATAATAACGAGAAAAACATCCTGCCTGTATTGAGAAAATTGTGTTTGTTTCCTACGTTTGATACCATTTCCTGCACCCTCACTAGTAAAACTTCAAGAGGCTTAAAGCAAAGGATGTTTTTTTTCCAGATGCTGAAAGTTGTAGCTATTTGTTACAGACGTGGTGCATCAAGTTAATAGCCTCAATAGATTCCCGGGAGATTATTCACTCTGCGAATGAGGAAGCTTAAGCCTTTGCATTACAAATGGGATGGTAGGTTAAGTTTTAAAGAGAGAAAAACAAAGTGCAAAAAGAAAAATGCTTTAAAGGGGACAGTAAAGTCAAAATTAAAGTTTCATGATTCAGATAGAGCAGGCAATTTTAAACAACTTTCCAGTTGACTTCTATTATCTAATTTGACTTGTCTTGATATCCATGGTTGAAACGCATACCTAGGTAGGTTTAGGAGCAGCAACACACTACTGGGAGCTAGCTCCTGATTGGTCGCTACATATAAAAGCTTCTTGTCATTGGCTCATCTCATGTGCTAGCTCCCAGTAGACAAGTTAACTCCCAGTAGAGAATTGCTGCTCCTTCAACAAAGAATGCCAAGAGAATGAATCACATTTAGTAATAGAAGTACATGTTGTTTAAAATGGTATGCTCTGTCTGAATCATGAAAGAAAGATTTGGGTATCATATCCCTTTAATGCAGGGTTCGACAAATCCAGGAGCCTGGGAGCCATTGGCTCCTAGAATTTTACTCCTGGCTCCTAACTTTTTGGGTTATTCTCCATAGATCTATATACAAATACCACTGTCTGGCTCCTAAAAGTAAGTCTGGCTACTAAATATTCTTACTGGCTCCGAAACTTTAAACAGATTTATCAACCCCTGCTTTAATGGGTTAAAGCATTGAATTATTGCATTGCTGCTTGCATATAACTCTGTTTAACCAATGAAAAAAAAGTTACACACATAGTTAAAGTCAGATCCAGAGCAACAAGGCCTTAATTTGGAGCTAGCTAAACACACCAAGTGAGACAATGAAAATAGTTATATAGGGGGCGGAGTTGACTGCCAGCGTGAGAGGACGTGTTACCTGAGAGCTCCTCTCTTTTTTGCCTAAAACTACCTAAAATCAAAGCTAAAAACTCATATCTACAAGATAAATAGTAGATTTCCTGTTCCTAAGACAGTCTGAGAGATCTAACTGAGGATTTCGTGCAACTTTATCTGACTAGTGAGCGGAGCTGGCGTGTTGCGCATTTCATTTTGCTATCCGGAGCGGCTAATCTAAGTGAGCTCCTCACACCACTGAGGACTAGTTTTGTGGCTCAACCTCACTCCGGAGGGTCGGGGCTCCGCTCCGGAGTGCTAGGATACCATCTATCTACAACCAGCATCGTGACCACCAGAAGCTAGAGGTACTTCAGTTGCCGAATACTTCGGCGATCACCTACATCCCTGACCACGACTTACCGGATCAACCCACAATCCTCAGTGCTGACCATTGACCGGAGATTTTGGCTGAGCTCGGCGATCGGTGGGACACGATACAACCGCAAGTAAGGCCCGTTAGCCCACAGGTGCGCCATTTCAATCCTGGCGCGAACATCCGCCATTTCTCCACACCTCAGACTATCCGGGGGAGAAAAACCGAAAAGTATTTAACCGGCACTGGCCCAGGAAGATCAATAACTACTGATCCTCAGAACTACATGGAGGGTAAGACCTTTATATAACCACTGTACATTGGCAATATTAATAATCCCAGTACTAAGCTTATTGTGCTCCCTCATCAGACTTTGAGGCCTGCAAGTGGCTAACAGGGACAGCTATTTCTCTTACTACCACCAGAATACATAAGAGTGGCTTGAGCTTCATATTATAGCACAGCAACTTAAGGCTTTCACACTTTACCAATTATTGCTAGAGACTGTGCTTTAAGTGATACTGACAGGATATAATTTCATCAGTTTTCCTATAAATTGAGGAGAAGAAAGTACAGGCAGATTGAGGAGGCGGCTGCTGCAAAGCTTATCTGCCCCATGTGGGATTCTAAAACAGCAATAGATGATTGTGAAATACACTGACAAGAATATACACATATCCTCCTTTTAGTGATATCTAACATCACAATTGATTTATACAAAACAAAAAAGACTGTCTTTTGCATTTGAACTGCAGTATTCCATGCTATCAGGATTGCAACACAAAAAAAAAAAAAAAGCTACAGAAATAAACTGTGCAAGTGAGGATCTACAATCAAGCTCATATTTAAAGGGGTACCTCATCATAATTGCTGAAGTCCAAATAGTATATTAATAAAGGCAATAGTGGAACATATTCCCCGTGTTATTTACTACAGTTAATGATATAATAATATCTTCTATCAGATAACAAGACTCTCTTCTCCCTTTCCTGTTGGCTCACATACCCACGGGTCATACCCGCTCTCCTTTTCCCCTACTGGAGGTCCGCTGATACTGTTGTGCGCTTGGGATTTTGATCTCTCTCCCCCCTTTCCCGCCGGCCCTCTTGCCTGCGGGTCATAACCCAAATACCCTGACCCACATCGCCCTGCAGGGGCAACTCCCTGGGAGAGAGATTAGACACTTTGAAGCAAGACTGCAGATCATCCCATGTTACCATAACAACTGAGACCCTGCTGTCCGCTTGCAGCATACTCCTTTTACTAAGAGGCTCTAAGACACATTAACATGTAAGTCCCTTAGCAACAGCCCACGACCCCGCCAACCCATGATCACCTAACCAACATACTAGAAGTAAACGGATTCCCACTAAAGCAACCACACAGCAACGAAACAGCTTAAGGCCACACTTAAGAGCCCAGGCCTATAATGTCTCAACTCCATAAAAGAAAGCAAAAACCACACGCCACCCCTAAAAGAACGGTCGTTGACCATTTCCAGCACCCGACCAGAATGACTCATGCAAGATCTGAGGATGATGGTTCTGATACTGGGAGCCTGTCAGACACCCAACCTGGCAAAACCTTAACAAAAAGAGTTTCCAGATTACCATCCATAGAAGGTGCCCCTAACAATCTGATGGACTCTATCACAACACTACTAGCAAGCCACCATGATTCCCTGTCAAGAAAATTCGACAAATCCCATGCTGACCTTAAAAAGGATATAGGCAGCATTGGAGAGCGAACAGATGCGCTGGAGCGCAGGCAGGAAGACCTTGCAGTGGATCATACCAATCTTCTGAGTTACTCCCAATGCTTGGCTGGTCAAATAACAGACCTAGAACTAAAGCTAGCGGACCTGGAAGACAGGTCACGCCGCAATAACATTCGAATTAAAGGTATCCCAGAGACTGTTCAACCACAAGATCTAGATGCTTACCTGCAAGACCTGTTCAAAGCAACACTGGGCGCTGACCTGGGCAATGAAACCCTAATTGACAGAGCACATAGAGCGGTCAGACCCAGATCTGCAGATGAGGGGAAGCCCCGTGATGTAATAGCCAAGCTTCACTATTACACATTCCGAGAAAAGATCATCCGAGTTCTTGCAAGAGAAAAGTCATTACCAGATAAGTATGCTGATCTACAGATTTACCCTGACCTCTCCCCGCACACACTCCAAATTCGTAGACACTACCATCCGTATACCAAGATTCTCAGAGATAAGGGCCTTAAATATAGATGGGGCTACCCAGTTCGACTGTTCATCACCAAAGACAGCCAACAATACCTCGCAACGACGCCACAACAGGCCAGAGAACTTTTGCTGAAATGGGAATTGCTCCCACGAGACGTAGGAGACCGTGATCCTGGCCCTGCTGAGAACAGCGGACTTAGGGCCTCTGCACCAACCTGGAGACCGTTGCCACAACGGCCGACACCCACTTCCAAAAGACCCCTAGACTCAAGGGACTTATCCTTAGCTGAAGATACATAGGGAATCCGTTTACAGCTTTATTAATACAGTTTTGCATCGATCCAGAGACTTTTGTGGGCTTCTCCCACGCACGCTTTCTAAAAGGAACCTAAAGCCACAGATGAAGATGGGTGAGACATCCAGATTTCATGCTAACTTAAACTATGTACTTTCACATTTCCATAGTTTTGTAGTTGAACTGATAACCTCACTGGGTACTATGTTTTAAATACAAGTTGTACTTGCTCTCCCTGTTAACGATCTAACCATAGAACATTCAATATACACAATATATACATTGATAGTGCCCAATATAATCAGACATGATTACCCCTATGTTTATTGTTGATTGAATGAAGGATAAACTGTTATGTCTCACCCTAGTTATGTTTTTTCCCTAAGTATGTTCCTCATATTGTTTTGAAATGTTTGCTCTGTCTACTTAACAACAGGATACGCTGACAGAGATCTGACCAGCTGACTCCACACTACATCTTCTGGCTTTCCTCCTGACCCTTACACCCTACTAACCTACACTCGACTTGCCCCTAAATGACAATATACTTACACCCGATTATAGGTGACACAAGTTACAATATGGCTACTAGAGGAAGTAAGACCAGAGTATATATATAAGTTAATTAGAACCACAACCCCCGACCTTATACAGAAGCAGCTCACTAACACAGACTTAGCTACCTATCACTTTTCCATCTCTGTAAGGCTGTTCACCCAACCAGAAAATCATGTCCCCTCCTTGATTAGGTCCTACACGACAAGCCAGGTACTTCTACAGCCCTAATTGACAGATATCTACTACCTTTTATTAAGGTGTCACTTGGCCAGATGACAGAGCACATTCCCCCTCTGGTTTGATAGTTTTATCATATGTTCTTGTCTAATACTGTTTCACATGTTGTATATCTATTTAAGTATGTTACGTTATATTTATGTTGTATTCTAAACGCATTATTGTTATTGGGTTTGGCGGAGGTAACGGCTGACCTCTGCACCTCTCCGCCCCACAAAAATAGTTGTGCCCCCCTGATAGACATCAGGAGAGACACTCATTGCGAAAGTGATTCTTGACACTTTTTTCTCTCTCACCCTTTCATTACTCTTTCATAAGAATAATATTTAGGACACCCGATTTCTAGACTATAGCAGGCGCCACAGCTTGACAGACTACCGTTCCGGCCTCCTCGATAGCAGCCCCCACATTCCCTTTACCTTCCACTCAGGTTGTACCCCTTCCTCTATCCCTAAACTGACCTAGCAATGGCACCGATCAGAATAGCTACTCTCAATGCGCAGGGACTCAATTCCCCTACGAAGAGGAAACTCTTGCAAAATTATATCCGTACACACAAGATCCACATTCTGTTCCTCCAGGAGACACATTGGTCAGGAGAAACTAATACCATTAAGGGCACGCGACATTACCCTATCTGTGAAATCGCTTCTAATAACACAGGGAAGACACGAGGAGTGGCAATTCTACTCAGTAGAGATCTAACCTACACATTAGAGCACATTGAGAAAGATTCAGAAGGTAGATTCCTCATACTAATCTGTAAACTTAATGGCGTCCAATACACCCTAGCCTCAGTATACGCACCAAATACAAAGCAGATCCCCTTTGTAAGGCAGGTCCTAGCCAGGATAGACCAACTAAAGAGAGGCCACCTAATCATTGGGGGAGACCTCAACATGGTGTGGGACCCACATAGAGATAAGAGATCCCCCCTCATCACTCACTCAGATAGAAATACCTCGTCAACCTCCAATGCCTTCAGAAAACTCATGTTCCAACATTGTCTATACGATGCATGGAGGTGCCTAGCCCCTACTGTTATAGATTTCACACACTATTCCAAAGCACACAATTCCTCTTCGAGGATCGACTTTGTTATATGTGACTCCTGGTCCCTTGATAAGATGACAAATCCGACTATCCAACCATGCACATGGTCAGACCATGACATGGTCTATTTAGACTTCTCTGAATTACAGACCTTGACTAGTAGACCCCCTTGGAAACTCCCTGACCAACTATTGACTGAGAGAGAGCTACCCTCACTTCTCAGGGAATTAACTGACTTCCTGACACACAATGACACAGGCTCCACTACCCTAGACATGGTCTGGGCAGCCCTTAAGGCATTCTTAAGAGGATATTTCATCAAGACGTTAGCTCACCGTCGTAAGACAGGATACCAGCCCTTAGCCAAGCTCTATGGAGAGCTTTATTCTTTAGAGGCTACTAACATATCATGCCCCGAATCCCTATTAGCCCAACAGATAGGCCGCATTAGAGATGAAATTGCCAGAAGAGAAACCTTGCGAGTGCAGGACAGTTTACATAGACTTAAACAGCTATATTATTACAAAGGCAATAGGGCAGACAGGCTGTTAGCCAATAAACTCAGAAAGCGCACACAGCAGAGTAGGATAGCCTCTATCACAACTCAGAAGGGACCGGTCCACTCCCCCAAAGCAATAGGAGTAGCCTTCGCAGAATATTACTCCTCCCTCTATAACATCGCGTCAGCTGAGCTGACGACTAAAGCCACTCCAGATGACATCCGTCAGTTCCTGGAGGGACTAGACCTACCTATGCTGACAGCTGATGCCAAGGCCGCACTAGCAAAGCAGTTTACATTAAGGGAGGTCAGCATGGCCATAGCTGATCTGGCACCCCACAAAGCCCCGGGACCAGATGGCTTCACTGTCGCCTTCTATCAGGCCCTTAGTTCCTCACTCTCTCCATTTCTGCTTCGTCTCTTCAATAGAGTGGCCCAACGCGGTGAATTCCTTCCAGAATTCCTGGAGGCTAACATCACTACGATCCACAAAGATGGCAAGGACCCATCGCTATGCTCTAGCTATAGGCCCATCTCCCTCATAAATGTTGACGCCAAGATCTACGCCAAGATCCTTGCCAACAGACTAAACACACACCTTCAGACACTAATACATTTAGATCAAGTAGGTTTTGTCCTCAATAGACAAGGCTCTGATAATACGCGCCGTCTCCTGAACATATATTCAGAGGTAGCGGACCTAGGCCTACCCATGCTCACTCTGTCACTCGACGCTGAAAAAGCGTTTGACAGAGTGAGATGGGACTATCTGACTCAGACCCTGATGGCATTTGGGATCCCTGATGCTTATATCAAAGCTACCATGGCGCTTTACTCATCCCCCACAGCTGTGGTGAGAGGCTTGGGTTTCTGCTCCCCCACGATACGGATCACGAACGGGACAAGACAGGGGTGTCCCCTGTCCCCCCTCCTGTTCGTGCTGGCAATCGAACCGCTAGGCGCAGCCATCAGGAAGTGCCCTGAAATACAGGGACTCCAGCTCCATGACACCATTCAGAAACTAGCTCTATTCGCGGACGACCTTACGGTCTTCCTCACGGAGCCCCTAGATTCTCTCCCTTCATTGTTCCACCTACTGCAGAAATTTGGCGAACTCTCATATTACAAAATAAATGTTAGTAAAACTGAGGTGTATTCCCTCAACCTCCCTTTGGAAGAGGAACGCAGCATTCGGCTCCTTTATCCTTTCAATTGGTCCAGAACGGGCATTAAACATCTAGGCATATTTCTATCTCATTCCAAACGGATCATTATAAGAGAAAACTATGAGAAATTACTAAAGGAGATCACACTCGAATTGAATACCAATAGGTATGGCGAGATCTCATGGTTTGGCAGAATAGCGGCTCTCAAAATGATGGTCCTGCCTAGACTCACATACGCGTTCCGATGTATTCCTATCCCAATTCCAGTATCTTTGATCCGGAAGTTCCAGACTCTCTTTAATGCCTACACTTGGCATGACAAGAGACCACGAGTCGCAGCCCACATACTGCAAGCTCCCATAGAGAGAGGAGGTGCGGGCCTTCCTAACGTGAGGAAATACCATGAGGCAGCAATGGTCACCCATGCTTCAGCGTGGGGTAACGACCTTCCAGAGACCAGATGGAAAGAGCTAGAACGGGCATCCTTGCCGGCACTGATGGAACTGGAGGACCTTCTGTGGTTCCCTCCACATTGGCGGACAAAAATTTGCATCCCTAATAACATAGTTAAGGAGTGCCAGGAGACCTGGCTGAAACTGAGACATAACAGACTCATAGCCCCACACCCCTCACCCACACATTCTATCAGAGGCCTCCTTATGGGTTTGCCTGATATCCCTGTCAACTCCTGGTCTACCACGGAAGTGAACTCTCTAGCAGACTTCTATGATAATAAGAAGTTGAAAACCCATACGGCCATGTTGGCCCTACCCTCTGTAACCCCGAGGCTCCATTTTACACTTCTTCGCCTTCGAGCGTTAATGCGTTCTTGGGGCTTTTTAGAAGATGCGCTGAGAGACCCTACCCTATGGGAATTACGCTGGAAGGCTAACCTTCAACTCCACAAGCCTCTCTCGGTACACTACCAGTGCCTACTGGGAGACCCTGTCCCCTCCAAAACTATCCACATGGAGGCCTGGGAGAAAGACCTACAACTCAACTGCCCACTAGAGGCTTGGGAGGAAGCAATTAGTATCACCAAAAAGGCCACCCATTGTGTCACCCTATATGAGCTTTATTTTAAGCTACTTACAAGATGGCATTTAGTACCTACTAAACTGCAGAAACTCTACCCTGATCACTCCCCCATGTGCTGGCGAGAGTGTGGAGAGAGGGGCTCCCCGACACATATTTGGTGGTCATGCCCAAAACTGTCAGGCCTATGGAAAAGGGTGGAAGCCCTATGTAAGGACCTTGAGCTGGTGGAAACAGTCAGCCCGGCCTTGGCGATTCTACATTTGGGAGTGGACCTGCTCCCTAGAGCTAAACGAAACCTACTAATATACATCCTCATCTCCACCAAACTACTTGTAGCCAGAAATTGGAAGAAAAGCCAGCCCCCCAGATGGCAGGGAGTAGTAGACTGTATGAATTACATCAGAAGTATGGAAAATTATGTATATGGAGAGCGCAAAACACTGACTGATTTCTGCCTTATCTGGGAACCATGGGACACTCTTATGTCCCATAATGTACGCAACTAGACTACCTGACATTTGACACTACCACCATACCTTTACAACCATTCCCCCACATCCTGCTATACGAGGAGACCGGATACGGGACACCCAAGGGAGCTGGTGACGGTGTTACTATGGCCCCCCCTGACCCCCACAAGATGCGTGGTGCAATAAACTAAACCCCCATACATGTTCATCCTAGCTGCGCCTGCAATATTCCCCTATTACATAGTCCTAACAATCCTATATGCTAACCCAAAAGCCGTCCCAGTTGTATATTCACTAAAAAGAGCCACTAAGCTCCATATTGTCTAGTAAGATCCTAACTGACGGCCTCTGTAAAAACGAGGTACGTGTACCAATTGAGGCGGTAATACGCCCCATGTTATGTAGTTTATGTACTGTGATATATTGTTATTTACTTTGTTATGATGCATAAGCTGTATGCCTTGTGATTTACCTCAATAAAAACTATTTAAAAAAAAAAAAAAAAAAAGAAAATAGTTATATATGCTAGCTCCCAGTAGTGCCCTATTGCTCCTAGGTAGGCAGTGAAACAAAGGATACCAAGATAATACAATTCATTTGCTAAACAAAGGGAATTGAAAAGTCACTTAAAGGGACAGTCTACCATAGAATTGTTATTATTTTAAAAGATAGATAATCCCTTTATTACCCATTCCCCAGTTTTGCATAACTAACACCGTTATATGAATATACTTTTTACCTCTGTGATTACCTTGTATCTAGGAACCTTCTTCCAGCCCCCCGATCACATGACTGTGACTGTTTATTATCTATTGTCTTAAATTTAGCATTGTATTGTGCTAGATCTTAAATAACTTTCTGTGCCTGAACACAGTGCTATCTATACGGCCCACGTGTACTTTCTGTCTCTTTGTGTTGAAAAGAGATTTAAAAAGCCTGTGATAAGAGGCAGCCCTCAAAGGCTCAGAAATTAGCATATGAGCCTACCTATGTTTAGTTTAAACTAAGAATACTAAGAGAAAAAAGCAAAATTTGATGATAAAAGTAAATTGGAAAGTTGATTAAAATTAAAAGTCCTATCTGAATAATGAAAGTTTAATTTATACTAGACTGTCCCTTTAAAGGGACATGAAACCCAAAATGTTTCTTTCCTGATTTAGACAGAGAATATGATTTTAAACAACTTTCCAATTCACTTCTATTATTGAAATTGCTTCTACCTCGTTATCCTTTGCTGAAAGGTTTATCTAGGTAAGCTCAGGAGCAGCAAAGAACCTAGGTTCTAGCTGCCGATTGATGGCTGCATATATATATATATATATATATATACACGTATATATATATACACACACTGATTGTCATTGGCTCACTCGTGTTCAGTCAGCAATCAGTAGTGCATTGCTGCTCATTCAACAAATGATACCAAGAGAATGAAGAAAAAATGATAATAGGAGTAAATTAGAAAGTTGCTTAAAATTGCCTGCTCTATCTGAATCATGAAAGAAAACAATTTGGGTTTCATATCCCTTTAACATTTTTTGCTCTTTCGGAAACATGAACGTTTAAAATAAACGTTCATGTCCCTTTAAGGGAAAATGTCCCTGTCTGGTCTGGAGAAACAGCCTGTTCATTTTCTACATAATGATTACCCCTGCTAAAATGTTCGAAACATTTTCCCTAGCAAAAGTGTTAGCTATATAGGTTAACTTAAAAAGTCAGCCACACACTTTTATTAGGAGTCTGACAAAGGTGTTTTGTAGAATAATCCAACAAGATGTCTGTGTAATTTTGTAGTAGACGAGTATAGCAGCTTAATGTGAAAGCTTCTGACTACATTAACACAGGGCTTGACAAATCCAGGCACCAGGGAGCCAACTGACACCTTAAAATGAGGGCCTGGTGCTTTTGATTGAAGTTCCAATGCACCATGGATGCCCCCCCCCACATATTTGTCTATGAATATACTATAATATATTTCTTTTTTGTATATAGATCTAGATAGATACATTTTAAAGGTCAAGCTCTCCCATTTCTTCCCTTATTTGAAGGAGCCAATCTGGATTTGCTACTGGAGCACAAACAGCAAACCACTGTCATTTTATTAGCAAATATTTGACGGGAAAATGACAATTTGGCTGTAAAGTCCCTTTATACAGAGTACGGTTGTTATCTGCCCACCACATGAATGCAGGACAACCTGTAAGTGACTGGACACAAGTTGTAGCTGGGGTCACACAATAGCTCCCCCTCAAAAGCTATTCCGTAGACTGCACCCTTGACCCCACCATGTATGTTACCACAAATGAGCAGTCATGTTATCCCCTTGGCTGCCAGTAACATACAAATCAATGCATTTTCCCATTTGTCTATCAGTAAAACATATACACAGTCGTTATTTGACCCCTTTGACTGCCAGGAGTACAATTATTAAACACACCCAAGACTGTCAGTAACAGAGAAAACTGTGTTGTTTTAACCTTTGTTAGCTGCCAGCAACATATATGGTAGTGCATGAATAGTGCAACTTCTTTTAGGACCATATTTGTATTTCATAGAGGCATGGGGGGGGGGCTTTTTAAATTTAAAGGGATAGTCTAGTCAAAATTAAACTTTCATGATTCGGATAGAGCGGCAATTTGTTCTCTTGCTATCTTTATTTGAATGTAAGCTAAAAAGCCAGCATATTTTTGGTTCATTTAGACACCAATCAGAAAGCGCTACACAGGTGCCAAACCAAAAAATGGGCCGGCTTCTGTGCATTCATTCCTGCTTTTTCGAATAAAGATGCCAAGGGAACAAAGAAAAATGTATAATAGGAGTAAATTAGAAAGTTGCTTAAAATTGCATGCTCTATCTGAATCATGAGAGTTTCATTTTAACTAGACTATTCCTTTAACGGACACTGAGGGGACTTTAAAAACTGTCCTGTATTCTTGTGCATATTTTACTGGACAGCCTGCAAAAATACTGGACTGTCCGGTTGAATGCTGGACACCTGGAAACCCTAACTGGAAGGCTCCTTACTGTTACAGTGTTTCCAAACCGCAATCCGTGGAACACTGTATGTCATTAGCGGCACCCCAGAAAAAGGTTTCTTTCCGAGAAATGCAAAATAAAGGAACAACAGAGGTAGCAGCTGTAGTTAATCAGCCTCAGGATGCAGTGCAAGACTGTGTGGTTATGAGGAAAATATAAACATTCATTTCAAGCAGGGATTTTAGAACATTGTTTTGTGATTATGAATGACTCGGGATTGGGTCTGGATTTTTAGATTCCACGTATTCCAAACCTGAAATACATTATATAGCTAAATCAGCACTGTGTCCATGATTGGCCCCCTTTCCAATCAGCAGTCTGCAAACTCGGAAGATTTGGGCTCTTTTTTTAAAGCCATTCCAATTCATTAGAAGCGTTTCTGACAAATCTAGTCAAGTCATTCAAATTTTGAATATGATCAATACAGCAATTCTGTTTTATGTGAGCAAATTTTATTTATTTTAGTAAAAGTAAGACATCACAGATGAAAGCATCAGTATTAAAGGGAAATTAAACATGTTGAGATGGTAATCTAAAATGATAAATTGTATTTATAAAAATAACTCTGTGAAATACTTTTATTATTTATTTTGTCCCATTCCCCTGTAATTCCATTCTGAAATATGAGTTTTTCAGTTCCTGTTAGAAATGGAAGTGCAGAACACTGTAATATTCCCCACAGCCATTGGCTGCACACTCTAGTGACCTATTTATAACTGTCCCTAATTGGCCACAGCAGATTAGGTTACCTAAGTTACAACATGGCAGCTCCCATTGTTTTATATATAGACACTAAACTTTACACTTATTTTGCCAAAATTTAAACAGCTAATGAAACTTTAAAGGGACGTGTAAAACCCAATTTTTTTCTTTCATGATTTAGAAAGAACATAACATTTTAAACAACTTTCTAATTTACTTCTATTATCATATTTTCTTCGTTTTCTTGTTATCCTTATTTGAAAAGCAGAAATGTAAGCTCAAGAGTGTGCACGTGTCTGCAGAACTATATAGCAGCAGTTTTGCAACAATGTTATAAATTAGCAGTAGCACTAGATGGCAGTACTGTTTCCTGTCCTGTAGTGCTTCAGGAATGTGCACGCTACCTACCTAGGTATCTCTTTAACAAAGAACAACATGAGAATTAAAAAATTTTGATAATAGAAGTAAATTGGAATTTTTAAAAAAAATCTTATTCTCTATCTGAATAATTGAATATTTTTTTGGGGTTTAATGTCCCTTTAAAAATACATCTACCTGTTATTCTCAGACTAATCTTTTCTTTGACTGCATCATTCTATCTAGAATTCATTTAGTGTTTAATGTCCCTTTAATAATTACCTAAAGGGTTTTCAAGTTGTTTTAACACTGTTAAATTAGATAAATAAAAAAAAAATGTAAAATATGTTTTCTGATTAACTTGTACAGTGATGGCGAATCTTGGCACTTCAGATGTTTCAAAACTACATTTCCCATGATGCTCGACTGGGAAATGTATTTCTTAAAGGGACAGTCTAGTCCAAAATAAACTTTCATGATTCAGATAGAGAATGTAATTTTAAACAATTTTCCAATTTACTTTTATCACCAATTTTGATTTGTTGTTTTGGTGGTATTAGTTGAAAGCTAAACCTAGGAGTGTCATATGCTAATTTCTAAACCCTTAAAGGTCGCCTCTTCTCTCAGGGCATTTTGACAGTTTTTCACCACTAGAGGGTGTTAGTTCATGTGTGTTATTTAGATAACACTGTGCTTATGCACATCAAGTTCTAGTGAGCCAGCTCTGTTTGGCTAAAATGCAAGTCTGTCAAAAGAACTGAAATAAGGGGGCAATTTGCAGAGGCAAGGTAAACACAGAGGTAAAAAGTATATTTATATAACTGTGTTGGTTATGCAAAACTAAGGAATGGGTAATAAAGGGATTGTCTATATTTTTAAACAATAACAATTCTGGTGTAGATTGTCCCTTTAAACATCTAGAGTGCCATGGTTCGCCATCACTGGTCTAGACAAGGGACTGTATACTTGAAATTGTTATAGTATAAAAAGATACATAATCCCTTTATTACCTATTCCTTAGTTTTGCGTAACCAGGTGTTGTATTAACGGGACAGTCAAGTCCTAAAAAAAATTTCATGATTTAAATAGGGCATGTAATTTTAAACAACTTTTCAATTTACTTTTATCACCAATTTAGTTTTTTATTTTGGTATTCTTAGTTGAAAGCTAAACCTAGGAGGTTCATATGCTAATTTCTTAGACATTGAAGGCTGCCTCTAATCTAAATGCATTTTATTTATTTATTTATAAAATATTTTACCAGAATGCATTGAGATTTCTCTCGTTTTCAAATATGTCCTGGGTTTGGCAGTTTTTCACCACTAGAGGGCGTTAGTTCATGTGTTTAATATAGATAACTGAGCTCCTGCACATGAATTTACAGAGGAGTGAGCACTGATTGGCTAAAATGCAAGTCTGTCCAAAGAACTGAAATAAGGGGGCAGTCTGTAGAGGCTTAGATACAGGGTAATTACAGAGGTAAAACGTGTATTATAACTGTGTTGGTTATGAAAAACTGGGGAATGGGTAATTAAGGGATTATCTATCCTTAAAGCAACAAAATTCTGGTGTAACCTGTCCCATTAATACACTTTTTACCTCTGTGATTACCTTGTATCTAAGGCTCTACAGACTGCCCCCTAATCTAAGTGTTTTTTACAATCTTGCATTTTAGCCAATTAGTGCTGGTTCTTGTATAACCATTATCATTCTCCATGGGAGTGAGCACAATGTTATTTAAATGGCACACATGAACTAGTGCTGTCTGGCTGTTGTGCAAGATTTAAAAGAATTTAAAAAGCATTAAGCTAAGGGGCGGCCTGCAGAGGCAAACTGGAAAACTTATTAAGTAGACTGTCCCTTTAAACTAAGGAATGGTAAAAGATCGGTGTCATGTCAATAATTGTAAGCTGATCAAAAAAAGGAAAGAAGGAAAAGAGAAAAGGAAAACAAAAAGACAATGTGTCTCCGGTGTGCTGTCCTTTTCAATACTGTGGTGTCTCCATAGCCTTCTAATCAATAACACAACAATCAAGGATTTTGATTGGTTATCAAACAACAGGACAGAGAGCTATAAGTCTTCTCTCATCACCTCCTATAGACTAACTACTTTTCCATTTCATGTATAGACATAGTTTTCTATATTACATTATCTATCTGAATCACGAAAGAAAAAAATGGGGTTCAGTAAAATAAAAAAGCAATTCAATTTCTCTGCTTGTATTTTTTCAAATGATGCTCGACAACTTGCTGCCATTTGCGTGAATATTGGCAGCGTATTTTCTCAGCGTTTCTTTTTGAATAAATATCTAAATACAACGCGTATTAAAGCAAAGCTGCTTGAAAACACGCAGTGAGTCTTTTTGAATACAGCCTTAAGAGTTTTTAGTGTAAAAAACACCTTACTGAGCCAGAATCCGCTTCAACACCAAAAACACAGCTGTTCTAACGGTAAATACTAAAGACGTGAATGTCAGGTCTAATTAGAAGAGTCAACATAGCTACAAACACAGATGATGAATCACCTCTAAGTGTCCTCTAGTTTAGGAAGGTCTGAGATTATGATAGGAAATGTGACTCATAATTTGTTCTATATGTTTAATAGTAAAATTCCATTTACGTAACCCTTTCCTCATCCAAACGTTCCATCTCTCCCTTTAACAAAGGATTTTGGTATTATTTTGATTAGACTTTTGGCGCCCATGAGACTTAGTTTCTATGCACAGAACATAGCATAACAATTTTTGGCATAAAAGATCTTCTTTCGCAGAGAAGACTTGTTTGGACGTCAATTATTTTGAGTGCTTGAAAAATTGAGATTTCCCGTGTCTATGAAAACTGTGGGAAGAAAAGTTTGCGCCAACAGACACTGAATTTTAGTCAAAAACAGCAACAAGCAAAAAACATTCACAACCGAACACCACTATATTTGTGTTTTAAATGGACGCTACTTATTTGTTAAATCGCTGAAAGTGATGTAGCATATATGAAAAAAGTCAAGTGAACATCTTACATGTACAAACTGAAGATATTTTACCTCAAAACGTATTTAGCTCACCAGAGTAAGTGCGCTATAAGCAGTTACCCTTCAGGTAATCTTTATGCTGCCAATGTGTGGTGAAAAACAACAACAAAAAAACCGCAGCAGCCAATCAGCATCATTACTGCTGTATCACACTTTGCTTTTACTGTGATCCTGTAAGATTTTACCATAATCTTGTGAGATTTTATAATAAACTTCCTTAAAAGGACAGTATACACCAATTTTCATATAACTGCATGTAATAGGTACTACAATAAAGAAGAATATTCACAGATACTGATTTAAAAATCCATTATAAAACATTTTAAAAATGTACTATGAAGTTAGGCTGGGACACCCAATGACATGGGTTGAGAAAGCAAGACTAGCAGACACTTCCCCCTCTCCTGCATATGAAAAGACCCATTACACAAACAGGAGCAAGCATTAGTCTGTAGATATCCGTATACATCTAAAACTTTGTGGCTTGGTTAGAAGTCTGAAAATCAACACAATGCTATTTAAAAAAAAAAAAAAAGAAAAACTATACATTTTTACAAAAACACCCCCAGATGGGTTATATAAATGGACCATCTACAAAACATTTATGGAAAGAAAAATCTAGTCTACAATGTCCCTTTAAACTGAGAAAAAAATAAAACGAGTGTGCCTGCATATACCAGATACACACTCCCTTGCAAGTCTCAGGACTAATGTCCTGATTGGCTGCTTTAAGTACCTCTAATCTGGGATGAGGCTAAAGAGAAAAATTTTAAGTTAAATATCTTCCTTTGTTATATGTCCTTACGATACTTTCTAGTCAGTCTTTTACAAATATCCTGCATTACTTTTAAGTAATCGAACACGTGGATAACCTGTTCCTTTAAAGAGACATAAATGAAAAGACACAAACACACATAATAAAACTTCAAATGAGTAAAAATAGGTTTTTAAAAAAAATGTTCAAAATACAAACAAATATTTTTTATTTGTTTATTGTAAAATTTGATTAGTGTAAGGTATTATTTATTGCTCCCCAACCTACAAATGACATTCCTCTGATCACAATCTTTGTGCAAGTCCCACAGCTCCCATCAGTCTGCAGACAGCCTTCTGTTCCCCCCCATTGCACATCTGGTCGGCATTATGCACTTAACTTGTTCTTTGCCGGGATGTGTTTTTTTTAGACTAGATGCACAGCTGGAAAGTGTAACCTCTGTCTGATCTGCTGGTACATTTCCATTCTCAGTTTGATTTTAGCATCAAGAATTCAGTGCGTGTTAGCACAGCTTGGAACCGAGATGTTCTCACACTCCGGAATATGAGCAGAAGAAACGGGGAAGGGCATGATTAAGGGGGGGGGGTACATACACAAAAACATTATAAATACATCTTATCAATACAGTATGTACCGATCCCAGCCCTATATACTTATTCACTCTGATAGCAGTATAGGTAGACATAAATCACTGCACTAATATATGTTCAGTACACCTATTAGTAGGGTGACCATATTGCCGCTTTAAAAAGGGACACACATGAAAAATACATATGTCAGGGCTGTTTAAAGAAATGTTTTGTATAAGAACCCTGACATATGTATTTTTCATGTGTGTCCCTTTTTAAAACGGCAATATGGTCACCCTACCTATTAGGGACATTAATGAAATGGAGCACGTCTTTTTTTTTTATTTGAGCATGTCATTTGCTTCATAAATGACCTTGTTTAACTCTCACAATGGAGGTAAACGCATAGGCAAAGTCATGCTATCTTTCATGACTCAGTGCAGTGTTTCTCAACTCCAATCCTCAAATACCCCCTAACAGGCAAGATTTTCATGATATCTGAACTAGAGCACAGGTGAAAATCACTGCTCTCGTCCATCAGCTAATTATTTCACCTGTACTCTAGTTAAAGGGATAGGAAAGTTAAAATTAAACTTGTATGATTCAGATAGAGCAGGTCATTTTAAGACGCTTTTAAATTCACTTCCGTTTTCAAATGTGCTTCGTTCTCATAGTATCCCTTGTTAAAAAATTAATACGCACATAGCATACACTAGTGAGAGCTGCTGCTAATTGGTGCCTGCACACATTTGTCTCTTGTGATTGGCTAGATGTGTTCAGCTGGCTGCCAGTGCTGCCAGTAGTGCAATGCTGTTCCTTAAAGGAACAGTCTAGTCAAAATTAAACTTTTATTATTAGATTGGGCATGCAATTTTAAACAACTTTCCAATTTACTTTTATCAATTTTTTATAAATTTGCTTTGTTCCCTTAGTGGTATTTTTCAAAAGCTAAACCTAGGTAGACTCAAACTGATTTCTAAACCGTTGAAAACCGCCTCTTAGCTCAGAGCATTTTGAAAGATTTTCACAGTTAGACAGTGCTAGTTTATGTGTGTCATATTAGATAGCATTGTGCTCACTCCTGTGGAGTTATTTAAGGGTCTGCACTGATTGGCTACACTGCATGTCTGTCAAAAGCACTGAGATAAGGGGACAGGCTGCAGAGGCTTAGATACAAGGTAATCACACAGGTAAAACATATATTAATATAACAGTGTTGGTTGTGCAAAACTGGGGAATGGGTAATAAAGGGATTATCTATCTTTTTAAACAATAACAATTCTGGTGTAGACTGTCCCTTTAAGCAATGAATAACAAGAGAACAAAGCAAATTTGATAATAAAACTAATTTGGAAAGTTGTTTTAAATTGTATGCTCTGTCTAAATCATAAAAACATTTTTTTAGTTTACTATCCCCTTAAGATATTATGAAAATCTGGCCTGTTAGGGGTACTTGAGGACCGGAGTTGAGAAACACTGCATTAGAGCACGCAATTTAAAAGAACTTTCCAGTTTACTTTGTTCTCGTGGTATCCTTTGCTGAAAAGCATACATGGGTAGGCTTAGGGATAGTAATGCACTACTGAGAGCTAGCTGCTGATTGGTGGCTGCATATATATGCCTCTTGTCATTGACTCACCTGATGTGTTCGGCTAGCTCCCAGTAATAAATTGATGTTCCTTCAACAAAGTATGCCAAGAGAATTAAGCATTTTTGATAATATAAGTAAAATGGAAAGTTGTTTAAAAGTATGTGCTCTATCTTAATCAAGAAAGAAAAATGTGGGGTTTAATGTCCCTTTAATAAAAGGAACACTTAAAGGGACATAATACTCATATGCAAAATCACATGTAAGTGATGCAGCATAACTGTAAAAAGCTGACATGAAAATATCACCTGAGCATCTCAATGTAATAAGGCATAATATTTTACCTCAAAGTTTCTTCAGCTCACCATAGTAAGTGCTGTGTAAACAGAGATGCTGTAAAGCTGCAAGTTGGGGGGGGGGGGCAATAGCCAATCAGCATCAGCAGTGCTGAGCTCATGCTTTGCTGTGATCTCTTGAGATTTCACTTAAATCTCATGAGATTTCACAGTAAACTTCCTTAAACTGAATAGGACAATAACATGACTGTGCCTGCACATGCCAGATGCACACTCTCTTGGAAGTCCTGGGACTAAAGTATCTTTACAGTGGGGTGTGAGGTAAAATATTTTCTTTTTTTACAGAGATGTTCAGGTGGTATTTTCTAGTCATCTTTTTACAGCTTTGTTGCATCACTTTTAAGTGCTTCAACATTTGGGTATCATGGCCCTTTAAGTAAAAATTATACTTTCATTATTCAGATGGAGCACAGTGTTTTAAAAGACTCCCAAGTATCAAACTGTGCAAAGTCTTTTTATATACACACTTTGAGGCACCAGATACTACTGAGCATGTGCAAGAAATTACAGTGTATATACATATATGAGAGTTTGTGATTGGCTGATAGCTGTCACATGATACAGGGGGCGGGCAAATTGAAGAAACAATGTTTAACCTTTTAACGCCATTGCAACAATATATTGCGTCGGACCGTTAGGACGGAATAGAACGTCTGAGTCGTTTGGCTGTCCTGAAGCCAACGGCGCTTCCTGGATGGGATTTCGGTCTGGAGGGCGTGCCTAGCTTCATAGGGACACCCCCCTGACCGGATACCATCACTGAAATCTTGCAATCATGTGCACGATCGCAGGATTTTTCAATTTGTTAACCCTGTCATTAAAGGGTTAAATGCTACTGCATTGTATTTTTATTATGCATTTATTGATCATGAAAGTCGACTGTATTTAATGTACTCAGAGGGGCTAAAGCATGTCATTTGTGTAGCCGAATGTCTTTTTTAAACACATACGGTATATTTACAACCCACACATAATTACACTGTGCAAATATACATAACACAAACCGCAGCACTCAATATAACATCAAGGCTTGGGAAGGACCTCCCAGAATTCTCTAACAACCTGCCATTATATGCTGGGGGTAGATGTGTAGTATATACAGGAGCTTCACGCTGCCCGGATATAGTCATGTATAGTTGTATCCCAAAGCTTAATGGACCAAAGTCCGCAAATTAACGTGCGACATTGAAAATCAATTTTCAAATGTATTTTACAGTCAAAGCAGGCAAAATCATTAACGTATACTGCAATGTAGTTTTGGACAGTCTACACCTAAGTCATCTTAAAGTCTTACTTTAGATTAAGCTGAAATAGTCTTCTGCACCCTTTCTATTATTATGCAGTAGGAACCGTAAAAAGTTATTTTAAAATGACTATTGTCTCTGGTCACTTTGAAATAGCCGCCAAGCTCCCCCCACCGATGACATCACAATCTAGGCTGCATTAAAGGTTTCACTTGTTACAAAGGACTCACTAATTGGATGCAACAGACTGTCAGTGCATAGATGCAGTCCAGATCGTGATGTTATTAGTGGGTGGAGCTTGGCAGCCATTTCAAAGGGATCAGAAACAAGTAATTTTAACCCCTTCACCCAATATGACGTATATATATGTCCTGCAGTACTTTGCCTATCGTACTGCAGGACGTATATATACGTTGTCACTTCAGGATGCTCCAGCACTCTCGGCTGTTAAGTTACAGCTGAAATCTGGAGCTCCTGAAGCTTCAGGCATCTGCCGCATATGGAGCCGGAGAGCGATTGGTGCTCCGCCTTCATATGAGGGCAGATGCCTGATCATTACAGACGGTGACACTGTGTGTGTCACCGTCTCTAACGATCTTCTGCTAGAGCCGGTGGGAGGTGTGGGCGGCCCAGCAGGGGAGGCGGGAGGGAGTGGGAGGGGCCCTACGCTACGGAAAAGGGAAAGTAAAGGGACAGGGAGGGATGGGGCAGCTACGCTACAAAAAAGGGGATCGGGGGGCCCCATTACTAAAGATTGCGGGTGGGGGGAGGTGGGGTTTATCAAAAATTGATTAAAAAAAACTTTTTATAGGTAGTGGCAGACAGCTGACAGTACCTAAGATGGTGGCAATAGTTAGGGCAGGGGAGGTTTAGATAGGTGTTTTAGGGGGGGATCAGGGAGGTTTGAGGGTTAGGGCAATCCTACACTGCAAAAAAAAAAATAAGAAAAATTAAAAAAAAGTTTTTGTTTTTTTTTATTGGCAGACTGTCTGCCAGTAATTAAGATGGGGGTGACCAGTGGGGGAGGGAAGAGAGCTGTTTGGGAGGGATTAGGTAGGGATCGGGGGTGGGGAGTGTCAGGTAGGAGGTTAATCTCTACACTAAAGCTTCAATTAACCTTTTATGGTGCCTAATTAACCCCTTCACTGCCGGGAATAATAAAAGTGTGGTGCACCGCTGCAATTAGCAGCCTTCTAATTACCAAATAGCAATGGCAAAGACATATATTGTTTGCCGTTTCTGGACAAAGGGCATCCCCCAAAAAAAACATTTGTGATATGATTGCACAAGCAGTATGTAAATAATTTCTGTAAGAAACCCAAAGTTTGTGAAAAAAGTACAATTTTTTTTTATTAGATGTCATTTGGCGGTGAAATGGTGGCATGAAATATACCAAAATGGGCCTAGAACAATACCTTGGGTTGTCTACTTAATATATATATAGATGTGATAGGTAAATAACAAAAACCAAGGCTCTATTTCTGTTTAAATGCTCTGGTATTTTGGGCAAGTTTTTTGTCTGGAAGTCCCGGTAATGAAGGGGTTAAAATATTTTGTTACTGTTCCTGCTGCATGATATAGAAAAGGTGCAGGAGGATATTTGCAGCTTAATCTAAAGTAAGTCTTTAAGGTGACTAAAGTGTAGACTGTCCCTATAAATATTTTACGAGGGGAATAAATGTCGAGTTTAATGTCTCTAACTTCGATATAGACATCAGTTCTGTCCTTCCTTAAATGCAGCACAAAATGTATCTTGCATTAAAAAAACTTACAACAATAAAAATAGCATAAGAGTCAAGGTAATATGCTGATGAATTAAACACACACAAACACACTGGTCATAAACCTTACATCTAACAGTCAGGCAGAACATACAATTTTAAACAACTTTCCAATTCATTTCTGTTATCTAATTTGCGTTGTTCTCTTTGCATCCTTTATTGAGAAAACAACATTTATGCTTACCTAATAAATTTCTTTATTTGGCGATGTACCGAGTCCACGGATTCATCCAAACTTGTGGGATATTGTCCTTCCTGACAGGAAGTAGCAAAGAGAGCACCACAGCAGAGCTGTCTATATAGCTCCCCCCTTAACTCCACCCCCCAGTCATTCGACCGAAAGCCAAGGAAGAAAAGGAGAAACTATAAGGTGCAGAGGTGACTGAAGTTTACATAAAAAATACTATCTGTCTTGAATAGACAGGGCGGGCCGTGGACTCGGTACATCGCAAAAACAGAATTTATGCTTACCTGATAAATTACTTTCTCCAACGGTGTGTCCGGTCCACGGCGTCATCCTTACTTGTGGGATATTCTCTTCCCCAACAGGAAATGGCAAAGAGTCCCAGCAAAGCTGGTCACATGATCCCTCCTAGGCTCCGCCCACCCCAGTCATTCGACCGACGGACAGGAGGAAATATATATAAGAGAAACCATATGATACCGTGGTGACTGTAGTTAGAGAAAATAATTCATCAGACCTGATTAAAAAACCAGGGCGGGCCGTGGACCGGACACACCGTTGGAGAAAGTAATTTATCAGGTAAGCATAAATTCTGTTTTCTCCAACATTGGTGTGTCCGGTCCACGGCGTCATCCTTACTTGTGGGAACCAATACCAAAGCTTTAGGACACGGATGAAGGGAGGGAGCAAATCAGGTCACCTAAATGGAAGGCACCACGGCTTGCAAAACCTTTCTCCCAAAAATAGCCTCCGAAGAAGCAAAAGTATCAAATTTGTAAAATTTGGCAAAAGTGTGCAGTGAAGACCAAGTCGCTGCCTTACATATCTGGTCAACAGAAGCCTCGTTCTTGAAGGCCCATGTGGAAGCCACAGCCCTAGTGGAGTGAGCTGTGATTCTTTCAGGAGGCTGCCGTCCGGCAGTCTCATAAGCCAATCGGATAATGCTTTTAAGCCAAAAGGAAAGAGAGGTAGAAGTCGCTTTTTGACCTCTCCTTTTACCAGAATAAACAACAAACAAGGAAGATGTTTGTCTGAAATCTTTAGTAGCCTCTAAATAGAATTTTAGAGCACGGACTACGTCCAAATTGTGTAACAAACGTTCCTTCTTTGAAACTGGATTCGGACACAAAGAAGGTACAACTATCTCCTGGTTAATATTTTTGTTGGAAACAACTTTCGGAAGAAAACCAGGCTTAGTACGCAAAACCACCTTATCTGCATGGAACACCAGATAGGGCGGAGAACACTGCAGAGCAGATAACTCTGAAACTCTTCTAGCAGAAGAAATTGCAACCAAAAACAAAACTTTCCAAGATAATAACTTAATATCTACGGAATGTAAGGGTTCAAACGGAACCCCTTGAAGAACTGAAAGAACTAGATTTAGACTCCAGGGAGGAGTCAAAGGTCTGTAAACAGGCTTGATCCTAACCAGAGCCTGAACAAATGCTTGAACATCTGGCACAGCTGCCAGTCTTTTGTGAAGTAAAACAGATAAAGCAGAGATCTGTCCCTTCAGAGAACTTGCAGATAATCCTTTCTCCAAACCTTCTTGTAGAAAGGATAGAATCTTAGGAATTTTTATCTTGTTCCATGGGAATCCTTTAGATTCACACCAACAGATATATTTTTTCCATATTTTATGGTAAATTTTTCTAGCTACAGGCTTTCTAGCCTGAATCAGAGTATCTATTACAGAATCTGAAAACCCACGCTTTGATAAAATCAAGCGTTCAATCTCCAAGCCGTCAGTTGGAGGGAAACCAGATTCGGATGTTCGAATGGACCCTGAACAAGAAGGTCCTGTCTCAAAGGTAGCTTCCATGGTGGAGCCGATGACATATTCACCAGGTCTGCATACCAAGTCCTGCGTGGCCACGCAGGAGCTATCAAGATCACCGAGGCCCTCTCCTGATTGATCCTGGCTACCAGCCTGGGGATGAGAGGAAACGGTGGGAATACATAAGCTAGGTTGAAGGTCCAAGGTGCTACTAGTGCATCTACTAGGGTCGCCTTGGGATCCCTGGATCTGGACCCGTAGCAAGGAACCTTGAAGTTCTGACGAGACGCCATCAGATCCATGTCTGGAATGCCCCATAATTGAGTTATTTGGGCAAAGATTTCCGGATGGAGTTCCCACTCCCCCGGATGGAATGTCTGACGACTCAGAAAATCCGCTTCCCAATTTTCCACTCCTGGGATGTGGATCGCAGACAAGTGGCAGGAGTGATCCTCCGCCCATTGAATTATCTTGGTCACTTCTTTCATCGCCAGGGAAGTCCTTGTTCCCCCCTGATGATTGATATATGCAACGGTCGTCATGTTGTCTGACTGAAACCTTATGAATTTGGCCTTTGCTAGTTGAGGCCAAGCTCTGAGAGCATTGAATATCGCTCTCAGTTCCAGAATGTTTATCGGGATAAGAGACTCTTCCCGAGACCATAGACCCTGAGCTTTCAGGGATTCCCAGACCGCGCCCCAGCCCACTAGGCTGGCGTCGGTCGTGACAATGACCCACTCTGGTCTGCGGAAGCTCATTCCCTGTGACAGATTGTCCAGGGTCAGCCACCAACGGAGTGAATCTCTGGTCTTTTGATCTACTTGAATCGTCGGAGACAAGTCTGTATAATCCCCATTCCACTGTCTGAGCATGCACAGTTGTAATGGTCTTAGATGAATTCGTGCAAAAGGAACTATGTCCATTGTTGCAACCATCAATCCTATTACTTCCATGCACTGCGCTATGGAAGGACGAGGAACAGAATGAAGTACTTGACAAGAGCTTAGAAGTTTTGATTTTCTGACCTCTGTCAGAAAAATCCTCATTTCTAAGGAATCTATTATTGTTCCCAAGAAGGGAACTCTTGTTGACGGGGACAGAGAACTTTTTTCTATGTTCACTTTCCATCCGTGAGATCTGAGAAAGGCTAGGACGATGTCCGTATGAGCCTTTGCTTTTGACAGGGACGACGCTTGAATCAGGATGTCATCCAAGTAAGGTACTACTGCAATGCCCCTTGGTCTTAGAACCGCTAGAAGGGACCCTAGTACCTTTGTGAAAATCCTTGGAGCAGTGGCTAATCCAAATGGAAGTGCCACAAACTGGTAATGCTTGTCCAGAAAAGCGAACCTTAGGAACTGATGATGTTCCTTGTGGATAGGAATATGTAGATACGCATCCTTTAAATCCACGGTAGTCATAAATTGATTTTCCTGGATAGTAGGTAGGATCGTTCGAATAGTTTCCATTTTGAACGATGGTACCCTGAGAAATTTGTTTAGGATCTTTAGATCCAAAATTGGTCTGAATGTTCCCTCTTTTTTGGGAACTATGAACAGATTGGAATAAAATGCCATTCCTTGTTCTCTTATTGGAACTGGATGTATCACTCCCATCTTTAACAGGTCTTCTACACAATGTAAGAATGCCTGTCTCTTTATTTAGTTTGAAGATAATTGAGACCTGTGGAACCTTCCCCTTGGGGGTAGTTCATTGAATTCCAGGAGATAACCTTGAGAAACTATTTCTAGCGCCCAAGGATCCTGAACATCTCTTGCCCAAGCCTGAGCAAAGAGAGAAAGTCTGCCCCCCACTAGATCCGGTCCCGGATCGGGGGCTATCCCTTCATGCTGTTTTGGTAGCAGTGGTAGGCTTCTTGGCCTGCTTACCCTTGTTCCAGCCTTGCATTGGTTTCCAGGCTGGTTTGGGTTGTGAAGTATTACCCTCTTGCTTAGAGGATACAGAATTAGAGAGTGGTCCGTTTCTGCGAAAGGGACGAAAATTAGGCTTATTATTAGCCTTAAAAGACCTATCCTGTGGGAGGGCGTGGCCCTTTCCCCCAGTGATGTCTGAAATAATCTCTTTCAAATCAGGTCCAAATAATGTTTTACCTTTGAAAGGAATGTTAAGCAATTTTGTCTTGGAAGACACATCCGCTGACCAAGACTTTAGCCAAAGCACTCTGCGCGCCACGACAGCAAACCCTGAATTTTTCGCCGCTAATCTAGCTAATTGCAAAGCGGCATCTAAAACAAAAGAGTTAGCCAATTTAAGTGCTTGAACTCTGTCCATAACCTCCTCATACGAAGATTCTTTACTGAGCGATTTTTCTAGTTCCTCGAACCAGAAACACGCTGCCGTAGTGACAGGAACAATGCATGAAATTAGTTGTAGAAGGTAACCTTGCTGTACAAAAATCTTTTTAAGCAAACCCTCTAATTTCTTATCCATAGGATCTTTGAAAGCACAACTATCTTCGATAGGAATAGTAGTGCGTTTGTTTAGAGTAGAAACCGCCCCCTCGACCTTGGGGACTGTCTGCCATAAGTCCTTTCTGTGGCTGACTATAGGAAATAATTTCTTAAATATAGGGGGGGGAACAAAAGGTATGCCGGGCCTTTCCCACTCTTTATTTACTATGTCCGCCACCCGCTTGGGTATAGGAAAAGCGTCGGGGGGCACCGGAACCTCTAGGAACTTGTCCATCTTACATAATTTCTCTGGAATGACCAAATTGTCACAATCATCCAGAGTAGATAACACCTCCTTAAGCAATGCGCGGAGATGTTCTAATTTAAATTTAAATGTCACAACATCAGGTTCAGCTTGATGAGAAATTTTTCCTGAATCTGAAATTTCTCCATCAGACAAAACCTCCCTCATGGCCCCTTGAGATTGGTGTGAGGGTATGTCAGAACAGTTATCATCAGCGTCCTCTTGCTCTTCAGTGTTTAAAACAGAGCAATCGCGCTTTCTCTGATAAGTAGGCATTTTGGATAAAAGATTTGCTATGGAGTTATCCATTACAGCCGTTAATTGTTGCATGGTAATAAGTATTGGCGCAATAGATGTACTAGGGGCCTCCTGTGTGGGCATAACTGGTGTAGACACAGTAGGGGATGATGTAGTATCATGTTTACTCCCCTCATTTGAGGAATCATCTTGGGCAATATCATTATCTGTTGCATTACTGTCCTTACTTTGTTTGGACACTATGGCACAATTATCACATAAATTTAAATGGGGAGACACATTGGCTTTCATACATATAGAACATAGTTTATCTGATGGTACAGACATGTTAAACAGGCTTAAACTTGTCAACAAAGCACAAAAAAACGTTTTAAAATAAAACCGTTACTGTCACTTTAAATTTCAAACTGAAAACACTTTATTACTGAATATGTGAAAAAGTATGAAGGAATTGTTCAAAATTCACCAAAATTCAACCACAGTGTCTTAAAGCATTAAAAGTATTGCACACCAAATTTCAGAGCTTTAACCCTTAAATTAACGGAACCGGAGCCGTTTTTACATTTAACCCCTATACAGTCCCAGAATGAGGCTCTGTCTATAACTAGAAAGGCCCCCATCTGAAAAAGGTGTCCAACACAGTGCCTGCCGTTTTTCTAAACGTTCCCCAAGATTATAATACCAATAATTAGTTAGAATCTGCATAATATGCCTAGTAAAGCAATTGTTTTAGATCAGAAAAATGTCTACCAGTTTTTAAGCCCTTTTTGAAGCCCTTTATTCTTTTATGTTTAACTAAGAAAATGGCTTACCGGTCCCCATGAGGGGAAATGACAGCCTTCCAGCATTACATGGTCTTGTTAGAAATATGGCTAGTCATACCTTAAGCAGAAAAGACTGCTAACTGTTTCCCCCAACTGAAGTTACTTCATCTCAACAGTCCTGTGTGGAAACAGCAATCGATTTTAGTTACTGTCTGCTAAAATCATCTTCCTCTTACAAACAGAAATCTTCATCCTTTTCTGTTTCAGAGTAAATAGTACATACCAGCACTATTTTAAAATAACAAACACTTGATAGAAGAATAAAACTACATTTAAACACCAAAAAACTCTTAACCATCTCCGTGGAGATGTTGCCTGTGCAACGGCAAAGAGAATGACTGGGGTGGGCGGAGCCTAGGAGGGATCATGTGACCAGCTTTGCTGGCACTCTTTGCCATTTCCTGTTGGGGAAGAGAATATCCCACAAGTAAGGATGACGCCGTGGACCGGACACACCAATGTTGGAGAAAGAAAGAAATGTATCAGGTAAGCATACATTTTATTTTCTTTTGCAAGATGTACCGAGTGCACGGATTCATCCTTACTTGTGGGATACCAATACCAAAGCTTTAGGACACGGATGAAGGGAGGGACAAGACAGGAACCTAAACGGAAGGCACCACTGCCTACAAAACCTTCCTCCCAAAAATAGCCTCTGAAGAAGCAAAAGTATCAAATTTGGAAAATTTGGAAAAGGTATGAAGCGAAGACCAAGTCGCTGCCTTACAAATCTGTTCAACAGAAGCATCATTCTTAAAAGCCCATGTGGAAGCCACCGCTCTAGTGGAGTGAGCTGTAATACTTTCAGGAGGCTGCTGTCCAGCAGTCTCATAAGCCAAACGGATGATGCTTTTCAGCCAAAAGGAAAGAGAGGTAGCCGTAGTCTTTTGACCTCTCCGCTTTCCAGCATAGACAACAAACAAAGAAGAAGATTGGCGAAAATCTTTGGTTGCCTGCAAATAAAACTTCAAAGCACGAACCACGTCCAAGTTGTGCAACAGACGTTCCTTCTTAGAAGAAGGATTAGGACACAGAGAAGGAACAACAATTTCCTGATTGATATTCCTGTTAGAAACAACCTTAAGGAGGAACCCAGGTTTGGTACGCAAAACCACCTTATCAGCATGGAAAACAAGATAAGGCGAGTCGCACTGTAATGCAGATAGCTCAGAAACTATTCGAGCTGAAGAGATAGCAACTACAAACAGAACTTTCCAAGATAGAAGCTTAATATCTATGGAATGCATGGGTTCAAACGGAACCCCTTGAAGAACATTAAGAACAAAATTTAGACTCCATGGCGGAGCAACAGGTTTAAACACAGGCTTGATTCTAACTTAAGTCTGACAAAAAGCCCGAACGTCTGGGACATCAGCCAGACGCTTGTGTAATAGGTGAAACTTTTGGAAGAGAGAGGCTCTAACTCGACAGACTACATATATAGCACTCTTGGGGGTTCATATAGGGTATAATTATAAATGGTATGAAAGACTTTGTTCCTTAAGGCAAAATAGAGTTGCTGATGGTCTAGTGAGTTTGCGTGTTCAACGTTAAAACATAACTTTTATTGTGTCAAAATTAATATAAAATACTGGAAATAAATTTAAAAACACACTTAGATGCTAAAGAATCAGTGGTTAACCTGTTCTCTTTAAATAGATTCTAGCCAGGTAGGTCATAGGTTGTACTGGTAGACTTCTTAAGTTAAATTGTATCAAGTTAATTTAAACTGATGCAGACTCATAACAAGAAGTCATGTAGAATAATTGTGTGTATATATATATGTAATAGACAAAGCAGAGTAAGATATTCTGTAGTCTTAAATAGTAATAATCTTAATAAGATATCACTTTGTTATACACAACAGTTACTGTATGTTACAAATTGACCGTTTGTCAATACAGCTCTGATTCTTTTAAATCAACTCAATACTGTCTACTGGTGGGTAGTATACTTTGTATGTTAACATGGGTTGATAAGAGTACCATATATCCTGTTAAGGAGATTAATACTGCTGTAGTGAGCGATTTTTAACCTAATGTGTTCATTTTTGAATGTCAGATTAGTAATCCACATAAAGAAAAGCCCCTACTATCTTCATAGGATTATTGTAGGCTCATGTGTTTGGCGTGACACTTGTACTTTATGATTCACATACATTGGTTAAAAGCTCTTAATATACAGTTATAACCCTTGAGTTGGGTGTGCTGAGGCGGTTTCTAGATTTATTGTGGGTTCATGTATTTTTGTATAGCTCATATATACTATAAATTAATATTGCCCACTAGAATAAATCTACGTTCAGCACATTAATTATAAGTTAGTATGTTTGGCATACTGCTTATGTTACATCAGTACCCACTCTCTTGAAATGCTTGTTGTGGTATCAAGTATCTTACTATATGCTTTTGAACCCTATTGGATAGCTCTGCCCGCTGAGATAAATCAAAGTTCAGCACGTTTATTATAAGCTTATATATTGGCACACCACTTATATGTCATATACAGGAGCATGTCAACTCGACTCATGCAATATTAAACATATTTGTTGTTGGTTCGTGTGTTTAGTGCAAAGTTTGTGTGTTAGAGCAGTACCCCTATGCATAAATAAAAATTCAGCGCATGTACAGGTTCAAGGCTATAGATGTTCAGATAGAGCTGGTCAGTTAATGTAGTATATTATGTTTACAGATATTAATGATACCACCGACTTGTTGTAGACTTATTATTATAACGTAACCGTTATTCTCAAATGAGTGAGAGAGGTAATCTTTAATTTGATATAGATGTACAGTTTGTATACCGTGTTTTTAAAGCAGTGTTAATTCACATAAGTAAAAATTCAGCATACCTACATCTTACAAGCTATAACTACTCAGGTACAGCCCATCAGTTTTTGGCATGGAGTATTACAATTTAAAATATTGATGATACCACACGTTAGTTATAAGCTTATAGCTGTAGCATAGCGGTTATTGCCAATAAGTGACAGAGCTGTTCGCTGATTATATAGAGAGTTTTGAGTGCAGCTGACTCGAACACAAATGCTGTCTAATTTCAGCACACACATGCAATGCCGGCTTTCGCAATTCAAATGGGGCTACTGCTGACCACACCGCTCGGTTTGTAGCCGATGGAGTAGATGCAATCCTACCCGGTAATCATTAAATCATATGCCAGTATTGTGTATTTAATTCCCAGTTTGCAAGCTAAAGTTTATCTGTGTCGAGTAACTCCTACAACTCAGCCCCACACCCAGATATACTGCTTTCGTATCACTTGCCCATCAGGTCTATTTAATGAACAACGAGCGTGTAAGATCAAATATTGTTAGATTTTAACAGAGATGATAACCACCTTAAGCTAGTATTTAGTAGATTAGAACAGGTTTAGTAATATAGCATTCTAAGGCTCATCTAAAAATACAGGAGCTCCAGGACTCCTCACCAATTCCCTAACGTCCCTAACATGTTTCGCCCTAACGGCATTCTCAAAGGGTGAGCGCGCCGCTCACTAACTGGTTATTTAAAAGGTTTTGGGTCCCACCTTTCTGATGACGTCTTACTTCTACTTGCAAATAGATGCTTCCTATTGGACCACCTTATCACTGATGAGAGTTACATCATGTTATTTATACATTCAGATACTTGTCAGAAGACTGTTGTATTCATATCAGAACTATCAGTCTGTTTTTTAGGACCATTAGATCTAAAAAAGGTAATTTAAACTATTATAATATTCGTTCCCATGACACTGTTTTCTTAAGTATCTATTTTTTAAGTGTTTGTTATTTTGTATCAGAGACAATACGGTTATTGTCATCAAATTTTTCTTGCTCTTAACTTTCTTTTTTGGAACAGCAGATGTTAAATAATTCTTATAGTGTAACATTATGTTATTAACTTCTAGGTGTGCTGTGCTATTGTCGGAAATAGTATTTATATTGTGGTAAGTAGTGACAAATGAAAAATAAAATGGAAAATAAAATATAGTGCAAAATTTGTGAAATAGAGTGTGCTAAGATTGGTGTGCTATCGTGGTTATTTGTGTTCATTTTTTGGGGATATATCAGTCCAATTGTGTGACTGTTTTGTGCAAAAATTGTTCAAGAATTTAAACGATTTTGTATATTTACATAGATACCAATATTATTAAGTGATGATGTCTGTTATTTAGTATAAATCTAACAAAATAGTATCAATTTTTATGTGAAATTAACTAAAATTAGGTGAGTTGAACTTTATTTAAAAGAAATAAATCTTAAAAGATTTTTATTAGAAGTGATTGTGACAGCGTTGTGTTTAATGAATTTTATGACTAGATTTTAAATGTTACATCTTGATAGTTGCAGTAACCAATTTCATGTAAGAAGATGTTATTTTTTCCTGTATATGATTGGATTATATTTGATAGTCACTGTTAGTATGTAATTCTGAAATGTATGTATGATTCAACAAATACTGATAGTAGCCTCCAAATTGACTTAGCCAATCTGATCAGTGGTTATATGGTATTTCCAGAATTGGGGTCCTATAGGGTTATAAATATTGACCCCAAAATTGGGGTCCTATAGGGTTGTAAATTTTAATCTTTACAAGAAGGATGAGAAGTTGTTATTCTCATTAAGACCTGAGGGTTGGACTGAATTCATTAAGAAAATCCATCTACTTTCCGCTTGTAGTAGTTTGTTTTCTAGGTTTCCACCCCTAATACCCAGGTTTATTTTTTGTAGTCCAAAGCATTTCAGATCACTTTGTCTACAATTGTGTTTGCTCATGAAATGTCTTGCTACTGATGTTAATTGTTTTCCTGCTTGTAGGTCTTTTACTGCATTTTTGATGTTTCTAAGATGCTCTTGCAATCTTATTCTTATTTTTCTGGTCGACATACCTATGTAAAATAGGTTGCATGTACATTTGATTGCATAGATGATCCCCTCTGTTTGACAGTTGATATGTGAGTTTATTGTATGAGTTTTGTTAAATCGGTCCTTTACTGTGTGTGTTTTCACCATGAAACAACATGTTGAACATGTACCACATTTAAAGGATCCTTTGGTAAAGGCCGTTGCTGTTTTTTTACTTTGCAGATGACTAGGGCTGATTAGATCTTTCAGATTGCTACTTCTCCTGTAGCCTGTTAGGATTTTTGGTCCTAAAGTTTTGTTTAGGATAGGGTCTGATAGTACAATATGCCAGTTGTCTTGTAAGATTTTCCTTACTTGTGGGCTAGCTGGATTGTATGTAGAAATAAATCTGATGTTTTCCCGTTGGGATTTTTGTTTTTTCTGTAGGGCTCATTCCTGTCAGTGCATCTTGCTCGATGTTCTGCTTTTTTAATTGATCTTTTACTATAGCCTCTGGCCAATAGTCTTGTTGTTAGTTCTTTGGCCCTTTTGTTGTAGTTGGTGTCTGAGGAACAGTTTCTCCTCATTCTGAGGAATTCGCCCACCGGTAGGGCTTGTATAGTGTTTGGTGCATGTGCACTTGTACTGTGTAAAACACTGTTAGTTGCTGTTGGTTTTCTGTGTACATCCATGGATAGGAGTCCTTCTGTAGTTTTACTGATTTCTAGATCCAGAAAGTTGATCTTTATTAGACTGGTTTCATGAGTTAATTTGATATTGAGCCTATTCCTATTAAGATTTTGGAGAAAGAGATCTAATTCATTCTTGGTGCCCTCCCAAAGGAACAGTATGTCATCTATAAACCGTATCCAGAGGGGAATTTTCTCTAAGAACTGTGAATTTTTATCAGAGAAGACATATTTTTGCTCCCACCATCCTAAAAATAGGTTGGCGTAGGTGGGGGCACAAGCAGTACCCATCGCGGTTCCTCTTTCTTGTAGGAAGAAGCCATTATTAAAGGTAAAATAATTATGTTTGAGTACAAATTGGAGTAGATGTAATACAAACTCATCATGTAGTATATCTTCCTCTGATCCCATAGTTAGGAACCACCTCACTGCTTCTAGGCCCAAATCATGTTCAATGCATGTATACAATGATTCTACGTCCGCAGTTACCAACCATGTTTCAGATGAAATGTGAATGTTTTCCAATCTTTTTAGTACATCTGTGGTATCTTGGACATAGGATGTTATTTGAGTTAGGTAATTTCGTAACCTGTAGTCTACAAATTGACTTGCTTTTTCAGTAAGACTGTTTATCCCTGAAACAATTGGTCGGCCTGGGGGATGATGTTTGTTTTTATGAATTTTGGGGATCAGATAGAAGGTTGCCACTGTAGGTTTTGTGACTTTAAGAAAGTTGTATTCTTTATTGTTTATGATGTTATCATTTTTGGCCCCTTGAATCAAGTTGATGTACTTGTTCAAGTATTCTTGTGTTGGGTTGTACCCCAGTTTTGAATAACATCTCTGATCTCTTAATTGCTTGTCTGTCTCCAATCTGTACATATTCATAGGCAATGAAATGAGGAAAAAGGAAGCTGAGTCCCAGGGTCAGTAATGGAGTTTATTGCAATGCAGGCTTACAACAGGTTAGGTGAGCTCCATCTAACGCGTTTCGCGCATGGGCACATGCGCTTCATCAGATATTCATAGGCCACAGAACAATGTTGCCCCCCTTATCTGAATTTCTTATGATGTAATAGGATAGACAAAACAGATATCTGTCCCTTTAAGGAACTAGCAGACAATCCTTTCTCCAATCCTTCTTGAAAAAAGGACAAAATCCTAGGAATCCTGATCTTACTCCATGAGTAGCCTTTGGATTTGCACCAAAAAAAGATATTTACGCCATATCTTGTGATAGATTTTCCTGGTGACAGGCTTTCGAGCCTGAATCAAGGTATCTATGACCGACTCAGAGAAACCCCGCTTTGATAAAATCAAGCGTTCAATCTCCAAGCAGACAGTTGCAGAGAAATTAGATTTGGATGCTTGAACGGATCTTGAATCAGAAGGTCCCGTCGCAGTGGCAGAGACCATGGTGGCAGAGATGACATGTCCACCAGGTCTGAATACCAAGTCCTGCGTGGCCACGCAAGTGCTATCAAAATCACTGAAGCCCTCTCCTGTTTGATTCTGGCAATCAGACGCGGAAGGAGAGGGAAAGGTGGAAACACGTAAGAATGACCAGGGTACTGCTAGAGTATCTACCAGTACTGCCTGGGGATCCCTGGACCTGGATCCGTAACGAGAAAGCTTGGCGTTCTGACGAGACGCCATCAGATCCAATTCTGGTGTGCCCCATAGCTGAACCACTTGAGCAAAACACCTCCGGATGGAGCTCCCACTCCGCCGGATGAAAAGTCTGACGACTTAGAAAATCTGCCTCCCAGTTCTCTAGATCGATGATAGATGGCAAGAGTGAGTCTCTGCCCATCGGATTATCCTGGAAACTTTTATCATCGCCAAGGAACTCCTTGTTCCCCCCTGATGATTGATATAAGCTACAGTCGTGATGTTGTCCGACTGAAACCTGATGAAACCGGCCGAAGCCAGCTGAGGCCACGCCTGAAGAGCATTGAATATCGCTCTTAATTCCAGAATATTTATCGGGAGGAGGGTCTCCTCCTGAGTCCACAAACCCTGCGCTTTCAGGGAATTCCAGACTGCACCCCAGCCCAGAAGGCTGGCGTCCGTCGTCGCTATAACCCACACTGGCCTGCGGAAACACATTCCCCTGGACAGGTGATCCTGTGACAACCACCACAGAAGAAAGTCTCTGGTCTCTTGATCCAGATTTATCTGAGGAGATAAATCTGCATAATCCCCATTCCACTGATTGAGCATGCATAGTTGCAGTAGTCTGAGATGCAAGTGAGCAAACGGCACTATGTCCATTGCCGCTACCATAAGTCCGATTATCTCCATACACTGAGCCACTGACGGCCGAGGAATGGAATGAAGAGCTCGACAGGTGGTTAAAATCTTTGATTTCCTGACCTCCGTCAGAAAAATCTTCATGTCCACCGAATATATCAGAGTTCCCAGGAATGGAACTCTTGTGAGAGGAATAAGAGAACTATTTTTCACGTTCACCTTCCACCCATGAGATCTTAGAAAGGCCAACATTAAGTCCGTGTGAGACTTGGCTAGTTGGAAAGTCGACGCTTGAATTAAGATGTCGTCTAGATAAGGCACCACTGCGATGCCCCGCGGCCTTAGGACCGCCATCAGGGACCCTAGCACTTTTGTGAAGAATCTTGGCGCCGTGGCCAACCCGAAGGGAAGAGCCACAAACTGGTAATGCCTGTCCAGAAAGGCAAACCTTAGGAATTGGTGATGATCTTTGTGGATAGGAATGTGTAGATACGCATCCTTTAAATCCACAGTGGTCATATATTGACCCTCCTGGATCATTGGTAAAATAGTCTGAATGGTCTCCATCTTGAAAGATGGAACTCTTAGGAATTGGTTTAGGATCTTGAGATCTAGAATTGGTCTGAAGGTTCCCTCTTTTTTGGGAACCACAAACAGATTGGAGTAGAAACCTTGCCCCTGTTCTGCTTTCGGAACTGGGCAGATCACTCCCATGGTAAAAAGGTCTTCTACACAGCGTAAGAACGCCTCTCTTTTTGTCTGGTTTACAGACAAGTGAGAAAGATGGAATCTCCCCTTTGGAGGAGAATCCTTGAAATCTAGGAGATACCCCTGGGTTACAATTTCTACGGCCCAGGTGTCCTGAACGTCTCTTGCCCAGGCCTGAGCAAAGAGAGAGAGTCTGCCCCCTACTAGATCCGGTCCCGGATCGGGGGCTACCCCTTCATGCTGTCTTAGTGGCAGCAGCAGGCTTTTTGGCCTGTTTACCCTTGTTCCAAGCCTGGTTAGGTCTCCAGGTTGGTTTGGATTGAGCAAAGTTCCCCTCTTGCTTTGCAGCTGAGGAAGAGGAAGCGGGACCACCCTTTAAGTTTCGAAAGGAACGAAAATTATTTTGTTTGGTCCTCGTCTTATTCGACTTATCTTGAGGGAGGGCATGACCCTTCCCCCCAGTGATGTCCGAAATGATCTCTTTCAGAGCAGACCCGAATAGGGTCTTACCTTTGAAAGGGATGGTCAAAAGCTTAGATTTAGATGACACATCAGCCGACCAGGACTTAAGCCATAACGCTCTACATGCTAAAATGGCAAAACCTGAATTCTTTGCCGCTAACTTAGCGAGATGAAAAGCGGCGTCTGTAATAAAAGAATTAGCTAGCTTAAGAGCCTTAATTCTGTCCAGAATATCATCTAGTGGGGTCTCCACTTGAAGCGCCTCTTCTAGAGCCTCAAACCAAAAGGCAGCTGCAGTGGTTACAGGAACAATGCACGCTATAGGTTGAAGAAGAAAACCTTGATGAACAAAAATTTTCTTTAGGAAACCCTCTAATTTTTTATCCATAGGATCAATGAAAGCACAACTGTCTTCAATAAGTATAGTTGTACGCTTAGCCAGAGTAGAAATAGCTCCCTCCACCTTAGGGACCGTCTGCCATGAGTCCTTTATGGTGTCAGAAATGGGAAACATTTTCTTAAAAACAGGAGGGGGAGCGAACGGAATACCTGGTCTATCCCACTCCTTAGTAACAATGTCCGAAATCCTCTTAGGGACTGGAAAAACATCAGTGTAAACAGGAACCTCTAGATATTTGTCCATTTTACACAATTTCTCTGGAACTACAATAGGGTCACAATCATCCAGTGTCGCTAAAACCTCCCTGAGCAATAAACGGAGGTGTTCTAGCTTAAACTTAAATGCCGTCATATCTGAATCTGTCTGAGGGAGTAACCTTCCTGAATCAGAGATCTCTCCCTCAGATAGCAAATCCCTCATCCCTACCTCAGAACATTGTGAGGGAGTATCGGATACGGCAACTAAAGCGTCAGAAGTCTCAGCATTTGTTCTTAACCCAGAGCTACTGCGCTTCCCTTGCAACCCTGGCAGTTTAGATAAAACCTCTGTAAGGGTAGTATTCATAACTGAGGCCATATCTTGCAAGGTGAAAGAATTAGACGCACTAGAAGTACTTGGCGTCGTTTGTGCGGGCGTTATTGGTGTGACACTTGGGGAGAACTAGATGGCAAAACCTGATTTCCTTCTGTCTGAGAATCATCCATTGCCAAACTCAAAATATGCCGTCTGCAAGTTATAGACATATCAATACAAGTGGGACACATTCTAAGAGGGGGTTCCACAATGGCTTCAAAACAAATTGAACAATGAGTTCCCTCAATGTCAGACATGTTGAACAGGCTAGTAATGAGACAAGCAGGCTTGGAAAACACTTTATTTAATGAAAAAAACACAATTTTCAAAAACGGTACTGTGCCTTTAAGAGAAAAAAAGGCATACACAAACTGCAAAACAGGTTAAAATGTCTTCAAATCTTCTGAAATTTTAACAGTGTACCCACAAAGCTTTAGAAAGATTGCACCCCAAGTAAATAGGCAATAAACCCCAAAATGAGCAAACCTGATTGATAATGCCCAAAACCGGCAAAAAAACCCTGTCAGCACCTTGCCACAGCTCTGCTGTGGCGCCTACCTGCCCTTACTGGATGAAAATATGAGGATAAAGCTTTGTTTAGGCTCCAGGAGAGTACCAGGACCTCTGGAGATGCTGCTTGCTGCCTGTCTGTATAACTAGATGCACAACTGAGGCGCGAAAATAGGTCCCGCCCATCTCACTCAATGTTGCTGGGGCCTAAACCAAATCCATAAAGCCCTGTTTATAGACCATGTGGGTTATAAAAACCCTTAAATAAGCCAAATGAACCCTCAACAGATGTCCAATCATAAAATAAAAAACGTTTTACTCCCAGATACACAAACGTTTGCAAATATAACATCAAACTGAGTGCCCATGAAATTAGCTCATTATGTAAGCTAGTAATGCCCCTTATTAAACTAGGATTACTGCTTACCTTTCCCCTAATGGGGATACTGTCAGCCTTTCTGAGTTAACACAGTCTCTGCAGAAAAAATGACTGAACATACCTCATTGCTGTATAGCAAGAAAACGTTCCTCACACTGAAGTTTTCCTGTACTCCTCAGCTCATGTGGGAACAGCAGTGGACCTTAGTTACAAATGCTAAGATCATCATCCTCCAGGCAGAAATCTTCATCTATGTCCTGCCCGAGAGTAAATAGTACAACATCTGTACCATTTAAAATAAACTCTTGATTGAAGATAAAATAAAAACTAACAGTTTAACACCTCTTCTCTTTACCCTTCCTGCTTAGAGCCAGCAAAGAGAATGACTGGGGGGTGGAGTTAAGGGGGAGCTATATAGACAGCTCTGCTGTGGCGCTCTCTTTGCTACTTCCTGTCAGGAAGGACAATATCCCACAAGTTAGGATGAATCCGTGGACTCGGTACATCTTGCAAAAGAAACATACCTAAGTAGGCTTAAGAGCAGCAATGCACTACTGGGAGATAGCTGCTGATCAGTGGCTGCACATTTAGCTTCTTGCCATTGTCTCGCCTAATGTGTTCTGCTAGCTCCCAGTAGTGCATTGCTGCTCCATGAACAAAAAATACCAAGAGAATAAAGAAAAAATTGTAATATAAGTAAACTGGAAAGTTGTTTAAAATCATATGTTCTATCTAAATAATGAAAGAAAAAGAATGTGCGTTTCATGTCCCTTTAAAACAAAAAAAAAACAGAATTTATGTTTACCTGATAAATTACTTTCTCCAACGGTGTGTCCGGTCCACGGCGTCATCCTTACTTGTGGGATATTCTCTTCCCCAACAGGAAATGGCAAAGAGCCCAGCAAAGCTGGTCACATGATCCCTCCTAGGCTCCGCCTACCCCAGTCATTCGACCGACGTTAAGGAGGAATATTTGCATAGGAGAAACCATATGATACCGTGGTGACTGTAGTTAAAGAAAATAAATTATCAGACCTGATTAAAAAACCAGGGCGGGCCGTGGACCGGACACACCGTTGGAGAAAGTAATTTATCAGGTAAACATAAATTCTGTTTTCTCCAACATAGGTGTGTCCGGTCCACGGCGTCATCCTTACTTGTGGGAACCAATACCAAAGCTTTAGGACACGGATGAAGGGAGGGAGCAAATCAGGTCACCTAAATGGAAGGCACCACGGCTTGCAAAACCTTTCTCCCAAAAATAGCCTCAGAAGAAGCAAAAGTATCAAACTTGTAAAATTTGGTAAAAGTGTGCAGTGAAGACCAAGTCGCTGCCCTACATATCTGATCAACAGAAGCCTCGTTCTTGAAGGCCCATGTGGAAGCCACAGCCCTAGTGGAATGAGCTGTGATTCTTTCGGGAGGCTGCCGTCCGGCAGTCTCGTAAGCCAATCTGATGATGCTTTTAATCCAAAAAGAGAGAGAGGTAGAAGTTGCTTTTTGACCTCTCCTTTTACCGGAATAAACAACAAACAAGGAAGATGTTTGTCTAAAATCCTTTGTAGCATCTAAATAGAATTTTAGAGCGCGAACAACATCCAAATTGTGCAACAAACGTTCCTTCTTCGAAACTGGCTTCGGACACAGAGAAGGTACGATAATCTCCTGGTTAATGTTTTTGTTAGAAACAACTTTTGGAAGAAAACCAGGTTTAGTACGTAAAACCACCTTATCTGCATGGAACACCAGATAAGGAGGAGAACACTGCAGAGCAGATAATTCTGAAACTCTTCTAGCAGAAGAAATTGCAACCAAAAACAAAACTTTCCAAGATAATAACTTAATATCAACGGAATGTAAGGGTTCAAACGGAACCCCCTGAAGAACTGAAAGAACTAAGTTGAGACTCCAAGGAGGAGTCAAAGGTTTGTAAACAGGCTTGATTCTAACCAGAGCCTGAACAAAGGCTTGAACATCTGGCACAGCTGCCAGCTTTTTGTGAAGTAACACAGACAAGGCAGAAATCTGTCCCTTCAGGGAACTTGCAGATAATCCTTTTTCCAATCCTTCTTGAAGGAAGGATAGAATCTTAGGAATCTTAACCTTGTCCCAAGGGAATCCTTTAGATTCACACCAACAGATATATTTTTTCCAAATTTTGTGGTAAATCTTTCTAGTTACAGGCTTTCTGGCCTGAACAAGAGTATCGATAACAGAATCTGAGAACCCTCGCTTCAATAAGATCAAGCGTTCAATCTCCAAGCAGTCAGCTGGAGTGAGACCAGATTCGGATGTTCGAACGGACCCTGAACAAGAAGGTCTCGTCTCAAAGGTAGCTTCCATGGTGGAGCCGATGACATATTCACCAGATCTGCATACCAAGTCCTGCGTGGCCACGCAGGAGCTATCAAGATCACCGACGCCCTCTCCTGATTGATCCTGGCTACCAGCCTGGGGATGAGAGGAAACGGCGGGAACACATAAGCTAGTTTGAAGGTCCAAGGTGCTACTAGTGCATCCACTAGAGCCGCCTTGGGATCCCTGGATCTGGACCCGTAGCAAGGAACTTTGAAGTTCTGACGAGAGGCCATCAGATCCATGTCTGGAATGCCCCACAGTTGAGTGACTTGGGCAAAGATTTCCGGATGGAGTTCCCACTCCCCCGGATGCAATGTCTGACGACTCAGAAAATCCGCTTCCCAATTTTCCACTCCTGGGATGTGGATAGCAGACAGGTGGCAGGAGTGAGACTCCGCCCATAGAATGATTTTGGTCACTTCTTCCATCGCTAGGGAACTCCTTGTTCCCCCCTGATGGTTGATGTACGCAACAGTTGTCATGTTGTCTGATTGAAACCGTATGAACTTGGCCCTCGCTAGCTGAGGCCAAGCCTTGAGAGCATTGAATATCGCTCTCAGTTCCAGAATATTTATCGGTAGAAGAGATTCTTCCCGAGACCACAGACCCTGAGCTTTCAGGGATCCCCAGACCGCGCCCCAGCCCATCAGACTGGCGTCGGTCGTGACAATGACCCACTCTGGTCTGCGGAAGGTCATCCCTTGTGACAGGTTGTCCAGGGACAGCCACCAACGGAGTGAGTCTCTGGTCCTCTGATTTACTTGTATCTTCGGAGACAAGTCTGTATAGTCCCCATTCCACTGACTGAGCATGCACAGTTGTAATGGTCTTAGATGAATGCGCGCAAAAGGAACTATGTCCATTGTCGCTACCATCAAACCTATCACTTCCATGCACTGCGCTATGGAAGGAAGAGGAACGGAATGAAGTATCCGACAAGAGTCTAGAAGTTTTGTTTTTCTGGCCTCTGTCAGAAAAATCCTCATTTCTAAGGAGTCTATTATTGTTCCCAAGAAGGGAACCCTTGTTGACGGAGATAGAGAACTCTTTTCCACGTTCACTTTCCATCCGTGAGATCTGAGAAAGGCCAGGACAATGTCCGTGTGAGCCTTTGCTTGAGGAAGGGACGACGCTTGAATCAGAATGTCGTCCAAGTAAGGTACTACAGCAATGCCCCTTGGTCTTAGCACAGCTAGAAGGGACCCTAGTACCTTTGTGAAAATCCTTGGAGCAGTGGCTAATC